>NC_048302.1:55781266-56083220 GCF_013100865.1 Trachemys scripta elegans
CTGCAAGACTTCATTACTCACTTGCCAGCACACACATATACAGGAAGACTCACAGGTAAATACAGCCATCTGCAGACAATGGGGGTCATCAAGATTCCAAACCATCATTAATGGTCCACACTTTACACAATTACAATAGGCCCTCAGAGTTACATTTTATATTTCTAGTTTTAGATACAAGAGTGGTACATTTATACAAATCAGATGATCATACTCAGTAGATTATAAGCTTTGTAATGATACCTTACAAGAGACCTTTTGCATGAGGCATATCCCAGTTACTTACATTCACTTATTACCATATTTTCTCTAAAACTATCTCAGTTACATTATATTGACTTACCAAGTTTTTATAAAGCCATATAGACTGCACAACGTCACACCCTCTAGAAGGTTAAAACCTCTGTCCTTAACTCTTTTTATTCAATACAAAACATGCGTGTTGAGTGGTTGTGCCCTTGGCTTTTACATTTTTGAGGTGAGGAGTGGGATGCTAGGGGAAAAACATCACTGAAACATTATTTATTACAAGGAATTGGATGGACTTTGAAAATGACAAAAGTAAAATAACTCAAAATGTTGTCCTCCCAACCTTTACTGTGATCTTGGTAGATGCTATTGCAAGACGTGAGCTGTGTGCGCATCTGACTGCAAACTGCATTACATAGCAATCTGCATACTTTACAATTCACAACCAAACTATAGCACTGTCTCACACGTCAAAGGTGCAGCTACACTTTGAGTTGGGGGTATAATTCCAAATTTGAGGAGACATACCCCTGCTAGCTCCTATCGAGCTAGCATGCTAAAAGTAGAGTGTAGTTGTGGCGGCATGCCTGGTGGGATGGGCTAGCAGCCCCAAGTACACCCCTAGTATATTGGAGGGGTAAGTACTCAGGGCACCTAGTCCCTCCTGCTGCTCATGCGGCTGTGGCTATATGCTATTTTTAGCATGTTAGCTTGATCAGAGCTAGCCCAGTATGTTAACAGCAGCTCCCAATGGTGTCAGCATGTCCTTCCTGTCAGTTGTTCCTCCCTGAGACCTACCTTGATATGCCTGTCATCTGTGGTAGTCTCATCAAATTCCTCACTTGGCTTGAAGCTGACCTTTGCACTCTTGAAGGTGTTCTGGGCCTTCATGTTGACTGTATCACCCTCTGCAATGCTGGTGGGCTTGGTCAGGTTTACCATCTTCCTTGTGGAAAAGTCCATACCTGCAGGACAAACGTGACCAAACTCACTTAGTGGGAGCTGCAGGCTGATGACTCTGAGCCCACCCATGGGGCAGCAAGAGGAACAGATTCTCACCTGAGGTAAACTAGCCCCAGTGAAGCCATGTTGATTTACAGCAGCTGAGGTTCTGGCCCAAGATCTTCCTTCTCCATTTTAATCCCAAGCCTTTGTTATTCATTCAGGATGTGTCTATGTGAAGATGGTACAAAATGTTTCACTAATTAGTTCTGTGTGATTTTTGCATCCTGAAATTCCAGTACCCCACCCCAGATTGGGAAAATTTCAATGATATGTGTATTTGATGAGAATGGTTTCTGGGATTAGGATGTAGATTTAGTGAGCTCTTCTTGAGAGAGCAACCATTTCACTTAGCAGACACCACAGTCTGATTGGGGAGAGGTGATAGCATCTTCTCACCATCCCTATTAGATCCCTTTTCTCAGTGCATCTCCCCTTACAGCTAAGGCATGTTGGTCATGGAAGGAGTCCACCCTGGAAGCCAGGCATCCCCTCTCATATGCTTTGCTGGTGCTAGTGATTATTTTGACTGCTCTAGATAAGTGTCTCCCTAGCAATCACCATCTCTCAGGAATATCCATTTGGGCAACCTATTAGTGATGTCTGTGACTTTTCTGGGGATGTAATTATTTATAAAATTTGAGCTGGATTTACTGGGACAGAGGATTCTGCTCCATTTGCACACTCTGGTGTGTAGAAGAAGGGGAAAACAAATTAGCCACATCTTCCCTGCTGCTGATTTCCCAACAGAGGTAGAGTCAACACAGCAAACTCTTTCAGCACCTGCCTTCAGCCCTGGCGTACATAGTATATCAGAGGAAGAGGCAATTGGGAAGGTGGCTGGAACTTGCTGCATTTCATCTATTTCCAGCTGGTGGATTGGCTCTACGGGACTATTACCAGCTGGTGAAATTTAGCGCAGCCTTCACTGAGGTTATAGTCTAAACATTGTTTTAATAACACTCCTTTTCATAAGTCTGTTCTGCCTCTATTCCCACTGGTTTTAGTCCTCTTCTCCATTCCTAACATGTTACTGACTGTTGATAAACCTCTTCAAAGCAAACAGAAGAAAGGGGGAAGAATAGGGGGAGAAGCAGGTATGCAATAGTGCAGAGTATTTTCCATAACATTGGTAAAAGGAACCAATGCAGAAGACAGATGTCCTGTGTTTGTCTATAGAACATGCAACACATTGGCCAGGGCAATGCAGGCTAAACTTTCCCCAACATGCTTCAGATTTACATTGCAATACAGAGCCAGTCTTGATCTGTTTCTAGCTCTAAATTCCCTAATAATTGACATGGCCACTGAAATAATGGGCCTTGACTATAACATGATGTATCATTCAGGCAATCCCCTCTCCTCCCAATTGCTCTCCCCTCCCACCAAAAAAGAATATTCACTGTTTTCTTAAAGGCAGTTTGGATGAAAAGGCTCAATAATTTTATGAACAAGAGCAGTATTTGCAATTATGATGCTAACATAAAGGTAATCAAATCCCACTTCGGGAGAATGAGATCTAAATAATCACATGATGACTTGATGACCTCAGGTGTCAAGAAAAAACAGACACTTTCCCACCTCTAGAGTATTGCACAATTCATCAGGTGTTCTGAGGGGTTTTAGCAGCTTTTCTCTAAAATATCAGGGGCCCCTACTTTGCGCCTTGTGTCGTCATTTACACCAGAGCAAAGTAGGTGTGAAATGCTCTCAAGTCAGAATTCTCCATCCACTTAGGTGTAAATGTAAATGCTAGTACTGGCCTATCTTTTGTCAATGATCACACAAGGTGCAAAGCAGTAGACAATAAGGCCACGTGTATTTTCCATCTTTGGAGACAGTTTAGATCGAATTGGCAAATAAACCTATCTTCCCCAAATCAAGATGTCAAATACTTGCTACTCCAACTCTTTTTATGGAGTAGTATAGAGGCTCTATTTTTTTTCTGGCCATAGTCATTAAATGGCTCAGTCCTCATTTCTTTCAAGTTTCTACTTGGTGCAGCTGAAGACAGATGGAGAAATGTTGTTCTCAGCCATTTTGCTGCTCCTCCAATTCTTCCTCTAAGTTATGACAGCTGCAGCCAGCTGCTGCACTAGCCAAGGATATGACAGAATACTCCTCACCCTGCCCTACTCCATTCCCCTCTTTAATCCCCCAACACGCCCTGTTCACAGGGAGGGTAGGGAAGGGTGGTACAGAGTTAGCTAGGCTGGCTTTATGCCACCAAAGATTCCTGTGTCAAAGGGAATCCTCATTTGCCCTAAAGGGCCATCCGTCCAGATGCTTCGTGCTGCCTCAGCAGCTTCAGATAGCTTGACCAGGACTGATGAATAGAGACCCAAATCTTTATGGTTTTCAGGAATCTTTATGGTTTACTATAATATAGGCAGTATTTTTTATATGTACGCCTAGGGCAGTGGTTTTCAAACTTTTTTTCTGGCGACTAGTTGAAGAAAATTGTTGATGTCCGTGACCCAACGGATCTGAGGATGAGGGGTTTAAGGTGTGGGAGGAGGCTCTGGGCTGGGGCAGGGGGTTGGGGTGCAGGAGCGGGTCAGGGCTCTGGGCTGGGGGTGCAGGCTCTGGGGCAGGGCCAGGGGTGAGTGGTTTGGGGTGCAGGAAGAGGCTCTGGGTTTCAGGGAGGCTCAGGGCTGGGGCAGGGGATTGGGGCGCGGGGTTGAGGCACAGGCTTAGCTCGGGCGGCTCCTGGTCAGTGGCACAGTGGGGGTGCTAAGGCAGGCATCCTGCCTGTCCTGGCATTGCAGACTGCGCTGCAACCTGGAAGCCGCCAGCAGCAGGTCTGGCTACTAGGCGGAGGCACAGAAGCAGCTCCACGCGGCTCTCACCCTCAGGCACCACCTCCCCAGCTCCCATTGGCCAGTTCTTGGGGCAGGAGCAGCATGCCGAGTCCCGTGTCCCCCCTGCCTTGGAGCTGGACCTGCTGCTGGCCACTTCCGGGGTGCAGTGCGGTGTCAAAACAGGTGGGAACTAGCCTGCCTTAGCTGGGCAGCACCGCCAATGGGACTTCTAATGGCTCGATCAGCGGTGCTGACTAGAGCTGCTGCGACCCAGTGCTTTACATTCTGCAACCCAGTACTGGGTCACAACCTGCAGTTTGAAAACCACTGGCCTAGGGTATATCATGAAGACCACAGGGACACTAAATACATGAATATAAGTATTTCTAAATTGAAGTCCCCTCTATAACTATTATTTGCTTCTAATTCAGCAGCAGCGTATCTCTAAGCCTTAAGGCCCCAGTCTTGCAAACACTTAGGGTGCAATCCACAAAGATATGTAGGTGCCTAAATCCTGTTTTTGACACCACTGCAATCCACAAATCTCCCACTTGTCTGCTGCCTAACATCACACAGCACCAGGGTTTTTGCCTCTACACTGCAACCTCACTCTAGGTGCCCAGGCACCTATCATAGAATATCAGGGTTGGAAGGGACCTCAGAAAGTCATGTAGTCCAACCCCCTGCTCAAACAGGACCAATTCCCAGAGAGATTTTTGTCCCAGATCCCTAAATGGCTCCCTCAAGGACTGAACTCACAACCCTGGGTTTAGCAGGCCAATGCTCAAACCTCTGAGCTATCCCCCCACCCCCAATCTGCCACCTAAGCCTCAGAATAATTCCCAAACCAAGAAAGATAAGCATTCGGCTGCCTAAAGTCACATGCAGGGCCCAATCTTAGGCATGCTTAGAGGCTAGCTACTGGATAAGGCCCCTGAGGTGAGTTTATGCAAACCAGCTAGACGGGAGGGGAGGAACACCTCCTTCGTAACCATGGCCTATTGGGATGTGCGAGACCCTGTTCAAGTTGCCCCTCCTCCTGTGGGAGAGAAGGGATTTGAACAGGAATCAGCCATCTCTTAATCACTAGGCTATGCAATATTCTGATGTGGCAGAGGGTCCTGTGGCACCTTTGAGGTGCTCTGCTAGCAGGTGAGGTGTGAACACCAAGTGGTGTTCACACCTCAACTGCTAGCAGAGCACCTCACCCTCCCTGATTGAACTAACCTCGTTATCTCCATACTGATTTATACCTGCCTCTGGAGATTTCCATTACTTGCATCTGAAGAAGTGAGGTTCTTACCCACGAAAGCTTATGCTCCTAATACTTCTGTTAGTCTCAAAGGTGCCACAGGACCCTCTGTTGCTTTTTACAGATTCAGACTAACACGGCTACCCCTCTTATTCTGATGTGGGTTTCCCTCAATCTCTCCTATTGAAGTTATTCCACTTTAATTAAATAATTGAATAATACTTGGGCGAGTGACTGAGTCAGAATGATTCTGTAGCCTAGTGGTTAGCGCACTCACCTCAGGGGTGGTATTTGAACTAGGTTTCTCCCTCATCCTGGGTGAGTATCCTATCCACTAGGCTAAAGTTTATGAGGAAGCTGCTGCCCCTCCCTCAGCTATTTTGGTTTTGGCCCTGCCTGCAACTTAGTTCCTAACCCTGTGGCTGCCTTTGTGGATTGCAGTCTACAGTGCCTCTCTCTCCCCCTTCATCATATAGAAGCCTAGGTGCCCAACTCAGGCCATGTCTGCATTATAGGGACTATAGCAATATAGCTACGGCACCGTAGTTATACCAGCATAAGTATGAAGTGTAGACACAGGCTACACAAGAAGGGTGTTTCGCGTCCCTTAGGAACACCACCTCCCTGAGTGATGGAAGCTAACTTAACAGAAGTATTCTTCCTCTCACTGAGCTGCATCTAGTCTAGGGGTTAGAGCAACGTAGCTACTACTGTCAGTGGAGTGAATTGTTCACCCCCCTGAGCACTATTGCTACGTCAACCTAAGTTGTAAGCATCGACTGGGCTGCAGGCTTTGTGGGTCACAATGTTGTTCCTATGATTTTCTAGGTGCCATCAACATTGCAATAACTAAGTCCCTTCATGGATCTGGACCATGCAGACCCATTGCAGTAAAAGTTTGCAGGATTAGGGTCCAAGATAGGTATGAGCCTTTAATGTTTAATGAAGAGAAACACTGAATCCTGAGAAAGAAAATACAACTGAGCAATTACTCATGTGCATAGATAGTTCCTGGTGGACAGGAACTATGTATCCTACTTGAATTTGAAACGGATTTATGAAAAAAATAGTGCTCTCCAGCCTTGAGAGCTACACTAGGTGGTTTCCATGCAGTTCCTTTGAGACAAGAAGCAATTTGTACATACTAAATACAAGTTTTACATCATGCTAATGAATTCTCAACATTCAAAACCGCTCTATACATAATAGATCTGAAAAAGCAAAATACATAACATTAATATATTTTTAGTAAAACTGTAATAAGAAACTTGCAAATCATTATCTAATTGAACATAATAATCTAAAGAGTTTCACAAGGATGCTTTTGACAATATTTTCCAGAAATTTAAATTTTAATTATTTTTGCATACTTACTTTGTCAAGATAGAGCCTGAGTCTTGCACCTTGTGTAATCCTTAACAGTTATGGGTGCTATGTAAATGTGAAATGATGCACCTGTACAAAGTAGGTGTATAATGCTACTAAATCAGAATGCTAAGTGATTCTAGAAGGTGCAATGCAGTGGTGAATCAGGCTGTGAAGTGGAGCAGGTTTTATGAATAATTATTAAACCAAACCAGTAGTTAGTAAATTGGATAGTTGTTCTAACAGCCTAATTTCAGCTGATGCTCATCTGAAAAAATCAACTGATTTCCTTGTAACTTCAAAACCTCTTCATTTGCAATTTGACCTCATCATCTCTCAACTAGAGCATATGGGGGGCAGGAGGGGTGAAAATGCACCTCTGGGGTTATTTTAATGTGCATTTATTCTGAGTTGGAAAACATTTCAGATAAATGCATTTCTCCTTCATAAATAAAATAAAAACCCTGAACACATAGATACATAGCTCAACCCTATTTACTAGGGTCCAGATCCACTCAGGGATTTAGGTCTGGCAACGCTGAATGTCCCATCTCTAACTTTTAGGTACCTAGAAAAATCACAGGAACAGCACTGAGATCCACAACTCTTAGTTAGGTGCCTAGTCTCCCTGTACAATGAATGGAGAGACTGGCACCTTGGAATGTGAACCATGAAATGGATCAGAATATGATCATTCGGTGTTTTTCTCTGGCCCAATAACTATCCCACTGTCAATAAATACATAATGTTACTGAGTGAGAAAGAGAGAGACTCAGTAGGCCAGTGGTTGGGGCACCCACCTGGGAGGCAGGGTCCAGTCTCCCTGCTTCAATCACTCTTTTATTATTTATCCAGAGTAGAACTGCTTCAACGGGGGAAACGGCGGGATCCCCACCTCAGGGGAATGTTCCATAGCTCAGGTAGGAGACCCTATTTGAATCCTTTCTCCCTCTCTGGTAGAGAGGCAAGAATTTAACCTGGGTCTCCCACTTCTCAGTGGAGTGCTCTAACAACTGGACTGAAAATTAAAAGGAGGGCACACCTCCACCTCCAGCCAGATTTTGAATGGTGCCCGATCCAGCCTCTGAGCATGCCTGCTGAATTGGGCCCTGCACACAACTTAGGTGTCTGAACACCTATTTTCCTCCAGTTCGTGGATCACTCTGGGGCTTAGGTGGAGGACCATCTGGGTACCTAGTGGGAAACAGCAGTGTGCATGCTCAGAGAGAGAAACAGGCAACTAGGGAACTTTTACCCTGAAAACTTAGGTGTTTTAGTGAGTTTAGGCATCTATAGGTTTTGGCAGGAATTTTGTGGTTTACTGTGGAGTATAAAAGTGGGACTTAGGGACCAAAGTCTGAGGTGCCTAAGTACTTTTATGGATTGGGGCCTAGGAGACTCCATCACCATCATGTATGAAAACTGCATATTATCCTTGAAGCTAATCAAGCAAGAAAGGTGACAGAGCTCACATTATACATGAATAACTATTGTAGATCAAGAAGCCTACCCCATCTCCCACTGGTGATCTCCATTGCTGTTGTACTTCATATATAACTGGACTCACTGCTTTAGTCCTTTCACTAACACAGCAGCCTTTAGCTGCTGGTAAAGTTCTGTTTCTCAGAGGCTTTAATTCATGAATCTTTTTACTGACTGTGGCTTTCATTGGAAAAACAAATCTTCACTTTTTGCCATGGACATATTTAGCAGATGTATGTCAAGAAATTGGGCAAATGGGAAATGCTTTCCTAATAATTAGCTTTTTGACAGACTATTTGCATTTGTGTAAGTTCTCTAGTCTTAATTAAAATGTGATGGCTATATCTCCCTTTTTACACTAGTAAAATGGTGTTTAAATACAAGTTTGCAATACCATTTGCAGGGAGACTATATTGCAATCTAACATATAATTTTATAAGGAATATAAGAATTGCCAAAGAGGAATGAAAGAATGGCACTTTTACACTTCAAATTACATCAGTTTATGTACTTATACTGGTTTATGCTGATTTGCCAATCTCTAATTTACACCACTATCATGCTATCTGGAGTGGTTCACAATTGTGAGTGTCAGCCTCAGGAGAGACTATCAAGAAGTGGGACTGAGACCCCAAATGGCTGTATGTTCTATAATTAGATTTCACCGAAGCAGTAACAAATGTGAACTCCTGAAGCACTATAATGGTCTTACCATGGAGTCACAGACAGTCCCCTGGGCTCTCCAGTCTATCATGCCACCCAAGCAAGTTGGACTTAGTGATAGTTGGTTGCAATGCACCGAAGATCATAAAAGATTCAGGTTGCTTCCAGTCCCAAGAGACTTGTCACTTACCCACAGTCAATTTGTACCTCTGATCTCACTCCAAAGACAACGCTTGTAGCCAATCCTATAGTAAATCCACAAAGGATTTATTAATTAAGAAAAGAAATCAGAGAGTTATTTCCAGGTTAAAGTAGGCAAACATATGTACACAAATGAGTTACAGTCTATGGTTCTAAAAGGTGGCAGAGTTGCAGTAATCTGTCAAGACTGAATGTCTTTTAGGGCTAACTCAGGTTGACTTTGGTGATCTCTTTTTCTGTTTCATAGATCCAGCCCTGGGAGAGTCTAAACAACCAAAGAGATGAAAAAAATTCTTGTTCACTATCTTTATTTCCTTTTTCTAGAATTCCAGATGATGGAATGAGGCCCTTTGCACATAGCCTCTTCATGGGTGTGAAAGGGCAATCAACAAAGTCTTCATATTGTGATGTCCCACTGTGACGCATGACCAGAAAGAGTTAAGCGTCCTGCAGAATAAATGACTCAAATTCAACCCTTAAAAACATATGGGGAGATAATGTTTGTACTTTTGTGTATTTACATATATATTGGTAGAGATCTGTAGTCAAACAGTCCCTGTCTATGCTGTATTCTGTTAATTCAGAGATCAAAAGAACATCTTAGCATTTAAATGAACTGTAAACACAGGATATCCCTGTAGTGAGCTCTCTTTGAAATGTATAGCCAATCATCTGCGAATGGTGGAAAAACAATTGCCTTATGTTAATTCATGTAGCTAATTACCAGTGATGGACCTACTTCAAAGTCACCCTGATCGCCTATTGTAAGCCGAGGGACACTGACCTGTCAAAGAAGGCCTGGAATTGTATAAAAGATCCTTGGGTCCTGATCCTGTCATCTCAGATTTGCTTTAAGTTTCATGCAGGGGAAGCCTAAGCCACAAAGACTGACATCCCAGTTCTGAGTGGACTGGCCTGAAATAGAAACACTGGACTGTAACCTTTGAATTATTTCGGAAAGAACTCTTTGCATCTACAAAGCTCACCATTTCTGCTATGACTCTGAATCCCAAGATTGACTCATGTCTGTATTTATACTGTTCTTTTAACCAATTCTCTCTTCCTTTTCTTTTTTAATAAATTTTAGTTTAGTTAATAAGAATTGGCTGTAAGCGTGTTTTTGGATAAGATCTGGAATATTTATTAACCTGGGAGGTAATGCGTCTGATCCTTTGGGATTTGTAGAACCTTTTCTTTTATATGATGAATAAGATTTTCATTAATCCTCATCATATTTGACTTGGAGGCCTGAGGCTGGGTTTAACGGAACTGTGTTGTTGACTTCTGAGTAACCAGTGAGGTATTATAGAAGCTGTTTTGTGCTGGCTTGTTAAATCTAAGTATTGGAATATCCACCAGCTTTGGGGATTGCCTGCCCCATTCTTTGCAGTTCACCCTAATTGAGTGACCTCAGCTAGCTCCGCTGGGATTCCAGTCACACCCACAATGACCCATTTGGTTTTGATAGGCCTTCTTAATGAGCAGGAGATGATCTCTCCTGAATGGTTTTCAGTTTCAGGGCAAACATTTTTTACAGTTATAAAGCAAAAAAAATTAAAATAATAATTACCTTATAGCATGTGATAAAGATATTATAAGTGAGATTACTCCATGCAACAACTTAATTACTCCATACAGCAAGCATTTCATAAAGTCTAAACCAGTGGTGGGCAACCTGCAGCTCGTGGGCTGCACACGGCTTGTCAGGGTAATCCACTGGTGGGCCGCAAGACAATTTGTTTACATTGACTGTCCGTAGGCATGGCCACTCGCAGCTCCCAGTGGACATGGTTCACTGTTCCTGGCCAATGGGAGCTGCAGGAAGCAGCGGCCCGTGGATTACCCTGATGGCCACGTGCAGCCCGCAGGCTGCGGGTTGCGCACCACTGGTCTAAACACACTGCTATAAATTCAATGCCCATCTTAACCATACTAACAAAGGTGAAACAGACTGATTTTCAGCAATCAATTTGTCAGTGCTTGGCTGAGGCTTAAAGCCTTGGCAAGAGCTGGCACCTGGTTTGCCAGCCTCACAACCACCATTTACATTCCCATGGAATTTGAAGTCAGTAATTTCCACTCTATTAAATGTCATTATCATACCCGAGTACAGATTTTATGATTTGTATTTACAGTTGGTTGGTAATCCCCCAGTGTTTCCAGTATTATTCTCTTTCTGCTCAAAGGCATTTTCTTAGTCATTTTGCCCGTCTTGGGTGAACTATCTTCTTAGGAACTTTCTTCACTATCTACCTAGTACCTGTGGCTGATAAATTCCTTCTGAGTCTTGCCTGTTCTTGTTGATTATAACTCAGTACAGTACTTAGATGAAGTACTGTTTTAAGAGTAGATTGGATTGATGTTCTTGAATTTCTTGAAGCATTTCATTTTGTTTTCCCTTCTTATGAAATAATGTCACCATAGTAGTGTTTCAGCAGCAGACCATGTCTGACCTTCTTCTTGCTCTGTAGAAGTGGCACAAATATTAGAGACTAGAGATGCAAAAGCTTTTATAGCATTGCCAGTGGCAAGTCAGTAGTATCTGCATGAATGGATGATGGTGAGGCAGTTCTACCATCCATTTCCATAAATACATGCAGTTCCTGTGCATTACACATCTGCGGGAGCTCCTTCTTAGTGAGACATTGATACTGTTGCCATCTCAGGAGTAGGAATCTTTTCTCCTTTATTTCTAGATCTAGAACCAGATCCTCAGCTGGTATAAATGAGCATAGATCAATTTAAGTTACCATCTGTTTATCCCACAGACACAAGCCATGGAGTTTATATTGAAATCGGTATCTGAAAAAGTCCAGGGGTGTCGAGAACCATGTTTTTATTCTTTATTTATTTCAAATATCTATTCAAATGCACACTCCCCCTCCCCACACAGAGTCGGTGTGCAGTACCGGGAAATGGTAGCAAAGCAGTAACTTGACTGTTACCCTGTGAAATTTTGTTAAATCTAAACCCAACATTTGATCTGATTCATGCAAAGCTATTGTGAGATTTCATGATTAACCCCTCAAAATCATCATAAATTCCATGACAGATGAAATTAAATTTTCTGTCCCCAGAGTATTTTGTTTGTGCATTAGGGTAAAATAGATGTAGCATTTCATCTAAAGCCACCAAAAAGATGGGAGCAGGGAAGGATACACAAGTGTAAATCCCAAGTTTGTAAAAGACTTGGCATCCATCAAGCACTGTGTGGGTGGACAGTCTCTCTCTTTATGAATTAGGAACATGGAGTAATGATTAGGCTTCTGTTTTCTTCACTCAGTTATGCTGGCTTGTTGGTACTGAACATGTGTTGAAGTACTGTAGTGCTTTAAGCATAAGGAGTCAACTGTGTGTTTGTTAATCTCTGTCATGTCACAGATGTCATTTGACCTGAAATTACCCAGTGCAATGCAATGCCAGTATCATACTGTGATAGAGATTTAAAGAAACAGGATTTTTCTTATCTTCCCTTTTTGCTGGTAGAAGAAATATAGGAAGTGGCACTAGTCTACTGAAGAGCTGGTTGACACTGTAAACTGGTTACAGGATATTTAACTATGCAGAAAAGGCTTTCTTTTAACTTATATTTTCAGTAGACAGGGATCACAACTGGAACTTTGACTCTAACTCTTATGAATTTTGGACTGAGCCACACATCTGAATCTGCCCCTAAGTTGTAGGTTCCAAAGTCAGACAGTGTCTGTTTTCTAGTTCCAGTTTAGTTCAAATGTGACTGAATTGTCACAGGAGCTCCTCATGAGCTTTCGTTGCTGTTGAATCCAATGCTGATCCCTAAACACTAGTCATAACATAATCCAGAACTAGATTTGAAAATTTCCCCTTTGCATTTTTTCTAGTCTTCAGCTGACAAATTAGAATTGGAATTTTACCATATTAATAATACTCAGAGGAAACAACAGCCATTGGCCACAACGGTGTTGTGGATCTGGAACATACAACTGGAATGCTTCCCCATGTACATACCCACTGAGCTGATATTCGTGTGGCTTTCCTTCTTCCTACATATTTCTCACTCCCACTTATTCCAGCATTCCACAATATCCAAAGATTTAACTATATTGTTAACTTTTAATGTACTGAGTTGTGTTGATCTCAAAAATTTTACTCATTTTATGCTAAGGTACCATTGCACCATACAGTTAATGTGTTGTAATTCCAAGGGTAATGTAAGAATATAAACTAGGTTTTTTTTTTTTTTTTCTAATTTCTCATCCAGGTTCCATTCTTTGTTCTTGCACTCTACACATTCTGTAGAGATATTGCCATACAAATACACATTCCAGGCCATACCATCCACATGCTTCTCCTGACAGTTAAAATTTTGGAGGGGTGCAATTCATTAATATTCTAGACTGTACCTGTTTTTCAAAGTCTCTGCAAATGCAAATACAAACTTGTGACTATTATGGCACATGGAAATTCCTGTTGCTGCCTCCACAGACATTGAGGCTCCTTATCTACTGATCTGAGGTGGTTTTGTTGCTCCAGGTGGATCATAGGATTCCAGGGGACACAGCTTTGCATAGGCCGTTGGCACAGCAACACAAAGGTTAAAGAAGGTGAATGGCCCAGAGTAGTTAGAGGAAGGGGCATGACCAGAAGATTCGCTGATGAATGGATTCTCATCTGCCCACTCCCTGAATGGGGGATTAAGGAAGCTATTCTAACTTTTAAGAGCTCTGAAGTTACTCTATGGCATTGGGAGCAAGGACTCCTCTCTGCATGTCTGCTTAGCACTCACACTGGCTACTCAGATCACATTCTGGCCAGAGGAGTTTCCCCAGACTGTACAAATCCTTCAAAGATGTAGCCCTACACCAGTAGAAATTTAATAAAAGATACTGTAGCAGGGCAGGCTGTGCTCCTGCCTTTTCACACCACAGAAACTGGAGTGGAGTCTACTGGTTGTGTATCCACCATGCCATCTATATAAGCTCCCTCCACCAACACTCTTACAGTCCCGTGCAGCAGTATGATTTACAAGATCCCCTATGTCTTATGCCCTCTCCTCACAGCCTGAGAGGAGTAGAGGTCTCCTGTCCCTGAAGCCAGCATGAAAGTGGGCTCAGCTAGTAGCCCTGTTCCTCTCTTCCCCTTGCACTTCCTTCCTTTTTATCATTCTTGATGTGATGAGCTAATTGGCTAATAAGCTCGCTTAGCCCACCCACTTGATTAGCCAAATACCCTGATCAGCTTTTTCTAGAGGAACTAACTGGTGTCAGAGTGCAGGCTCACCTGTTAACTCCCTGCTCTTTGTCACGGTTATACCTGTCTATTTCTGACAACAATATCAAATAATTACTTGCCTATTTTAATTCAACTGCTCTGGAGAGGAGGTAGGTCACTCTTTAATGAAATATTTTTTGTGGGTTTTGCAATGTTTCCTGCTATTTATTTCTTTGTTCATGAGATACATATATTAGTACTCTCTCTTTCAATCATTTCCTTTATTTCATGGTATTTACCCAGTGCAGTGCCACACAACTATCATCTGTGCCTCTTTTTTCCATTGCTCTTTTCTTGGGAGTAAGATCTCCAGGGTGGCACATGGAAAAGGGAGAGTAAACTAACTCCAGCAGTGATATTGTACATGTACATTAGTGGGCTGATAGCTGGAAACATAGACCTCTTGGCAAGTTAAATATTAATGAAGAAATCCAGCTGCAATTTATATGTTATAAAAAAGAAAGAGGAAGCATTAAAATCAATGTGTATTCTATAATATATGATTTTGAAAAATCCCCTATAGCGCAGCAGATAAAGTGTGTGTATTTTTGAAGTATAACGTGGGGTTTTATCCACTGATTTTAATGTGAGTCAGGATAAAAAGCCATGTATAAAGAAAGTAAAGGTTTCAAGCAGCCCAGCTTCATTGTGGCTACAGGCTGAGAGGGTGGTGACCATTCCTCAATTAAGTTTATTTGGTAACACTCACGAATGACTGGATGTCAGAGGGAACTACTGCACTTCTCCTCCAACCTACACAGCAGATCAGCATTTCAAAAGACAGTTGAGTTTCATTAGTATTTCATAACTCCCAATTCAGTTTCTTAAGTAGTAGAAACATTTTAAAGGACCCCTGCTGCCTGGAAAGTGCAATAGCTAGGCTGGAGGGGAAACAGGAGCAAACTAATGACAAAGGGCTGGGAAGGACTAAAGAATTTGGCTGATTTTATAGTGCAAACATTAAAATTTTTAGATATCTCAGCTAAAGCAGGGGATAATATATTTTTACAGTTCTTGTGCACAAAAACTGCATTTGGACACAAAAAAGTCAAATCACCTAATTTGCAAACAAAATACCAATTTTGTGGCCATAAAATCTACAAAAAAGCCAGTTTGAACATTTTCTAAAGCCAGATTCTAAAATACTCTAGGAACTGGGAAACCATCGAACTAAAAAAGCATCACCAACCAGACAAAGAAGCTATGATATATAGCTTAATATAGTATACAGTATAATATAGTGTAATGAATGTCAAATAAACCTCTGACATCAATCACACCAATCTGGCCCTAATGTTAAGGAAGATTAATATAGTGAAATTTAGCTTACAGCAGGACTAAAAGTGTTTTTAATGGTTTCTTAATTAATGACACCAGTTCACACTGATGCAGATTAGAGAACTGTTCCAAAGAGCAGGAGGAGAACAGCAAGAGATCTTTGAAATCATACACTCGGACATTTTAATGTCAAAAGGGACCATTGTGATCATCTAATCTGACCTCCTGCACATTGCAGACCACAAAACCTCACCCACCCACTCTGGAAATAGACCATTAAACTCTGGCTGAGTTACTGAAGTCCTGAAATCCTAGTTTAAAGACTTAGTTCAAGTTACAGAGAATTCACCATTTACTCTGTTAGTGACCCATGCCCCATGCTCCTGAGGAAGGCGACTCCCTCCCCCCCGGGGTTTCTTCCAGTCTGACCCGGGGGGCGGGTGGGGGGGAATTGCTGCCCAACCCCAAATATAGTGATCAGCTAAACCTTGAGCATGTGTGCAAGACCCACTAGGCATATACCTGTGAAATAATTCTCTGAAGTAACTCAGAGCCCTCCCCGTCTAGTGTCCCACCAGTAGCAGTTGGGGATTTTTGCTACTGGCAGTTGCCAATGGGCTACATGCCATTGTAGGCAGTCTCACCATACCATCCCTTCCATAAACTTATCAAGCTCAGTCTTAAAGCCAATTAGGTTTTTTGCCCCCACTGCTCGCCTTGGAAAGCTGTTCCAGAACTTCACTCACACACACAAAACAGAAAATAAAAAACAATCAATGTTGTTAGATTTTGAAAGAAAACTAATTTACTTGATTTTTATAAATATTTCCTGTTGTATACAAAATTTTCAAAATTATACAAAATGCTGTGGTATCCACATTAGGGACATATCCCTTATTTTGTATTAATTACACTGAAAAGTCACTCAACCCTGTGATTCTCTTTCTCCCATGCCAATGGGGAAATGTGGGTGGGATAGCTGACCTAGTTTATTTTGAGGTTTGTTGTGTAAATCAATCTCTAGGCATTTACAGTTTTTTAAAAACATAACATGCAAAATCAGACATTAAAAAAAGATAAAAGGATCTGGAATAAGAGGCTTCTGAGACCTAATCCAACCCCCACTCTCACCTTTACATTTCTCCTACAGGCTATAAAGACACCTAACAAAACAACAAAATAGCTCTAAAAAGGCTCCCTGGCCATGAAATAAATTTCCTCTAAGAGCCACCACAACAGACCAATAAAAACCTCATCAAAGCTCTTCCCTAGGAAACGCTGGGACAGCTGGGTACCCTTGCAGCATCTCTAAATCTGTGCTGTGCTGAACCAAGTAGGGAAGTTAATTCCAGCCCCAAGGAGATTGCTCTGCCACCAGCAACCTCACTTCTAATCCAGGAAATTATCTATTTAAATGCCTCAGATTATTGCAACTGCTTTAGTTTCAAACAGGGACCAAAATAGTTTTGTTTTGTTTTTTCAAATACCAAGGACCCAGTACATAAGTGCAGGCCAGCATTTAAGGTTCTATGGGCTTGGTCCTACACCACTGGAGTCAATGGGAGCCTTGTCATTGACTTCAACAGGCACAGGATCGGGCAGTGAACCAGTAAACAACAAATCCCTCATGCTTCACCTGGAAATAATTTGGCAGCTCTTGAAAGTCATTGAGCTCTGATTAATAAGTGAACTGCACAAGCTGCCATTTCTTTCACAGTCATTCTGTCAAACTAGTCATTTGGTAAAATGACTGAAATTTACACATTTGGCTAAGTGGCCATTTCACATAGGCTTTTAACCATATGAATAGAACCTCCAGGTATTAGGTCAAATGAGAATGAAATAAAATGACAATAAGAGCTTGATTTCAGACTGATGCCTCTTTTACAAAAGTCTGCTCAGGCAATCGGACAAACTTATTACTCTTATGTAATTAAAGCAATAGTGGAGCTTCACTATAACCAGACCCTACCTTTATACTAGTTGCGCAATTTAATCCTTTTCTTTAAACAGTGTATCTCTACAGTTGGGTGGGGGGAGCATGTGCAGTATCTTATATTCACTCCATTACTTTATGGGAACTGAAAATGCACCAGACCTCTTTTCTTCACCCCACACTACTGCAGGGAGTTCTGCAAAGACAGAGGTTTCTGACAGGGATGACCCTTCATTTTCGACATAGTTGAGGCCCCTAGAAGTATGTCTTTGTCAGCATAGCAACTAGAGGTTCTAGCAGAAAGTATCTACAGCTCCTGCTCCCACCTGGAAAGATACATCTTCATCGCCATCGATGGAACCCTTCTTTTCTCTTTCCTCTCATGTGTCTGGAGCAAAAAATCAACCAAATGCAACCAACCTACCACAACAGTCTTACCAGTAATCCAATGTGTCACACCTGCATTACATGAGATGTATTTATGCTTTAGTACTCTAGCATTGCAGCAAGTCACATGGACCATGTACTAACACTAGAGAGTGAGTATTTTCAAATAATTGACAAGCTGATAAATTTAAGTGGGAAGGCACAAAATGAGTCTCATTAGAAGAGCCAACTATAAAGGTAGGTTTGTTTTTTTAAAATATATGTTCAAACTAGGGGTGGGCAAACTACGGCCCAGGGGCTGCATCCGGCCCTCCAGACGTTTTAATTCATCCCCCGAGCTCCCGCCAGGGAGCAGGATGTGGGGCTTGCCCCACTCTGGCACTCCAGCTGGGGAATGGGTTAGGGGGCTTGCCCTGCTCCGTGTGGCTCCCAGAAGCAGTGGCATGTCTCCTCTCCGGCTCCTATGCATACGGGCAGCCAGGGGGCTCCGCACACTGCCCCTGCCCCAAGCGCCACCCCCACAGCTCCCATTGGTTGGGAACCATGGCCAATGGGAGCTGCAGGGGTGATGCCTGCAAATAGGGCAGCGCACTGAGCCACCTGGCCAGACCTCTGCGTAGAAGCCGGAGCGGGGACATGCCACTGCTTCTGGGAGCTGCTTGAGGTAAGTGCCACCCAGAGCCTGCATCCCTGACCCCCTCCTGTGCCCCAACTTCCTGCCCCAGCCCTGATCCCCCTCGTCCTCCAAACCCCTTGGTCCCAGCCTGAAGCACCCTCCTGCACCCCAAACCCCTCATCCCCACCCCCAGCCAGAGCCCTCCCCGCCTCCTGCATCCCAACCCCCAATTTTGTGAGCATTCATGGCCCACCATACAATTTCCATACCCAGATACCTCAGGCCAAAAAGTCTGGAAACACAAACATTGGAACTGTAGCAAACTGAAGGTCAAGCAGGGAGGGGGTTATTTTCAGTTGCTATGATTTTCTTTCCACCATATCTCTGTTCCATTTAGAGTATGTGTATTTTTTACCTTTAATAAGACACTATACAAACCCCACACTACAGGGTTAATGAGCTAATGTGGGCTCAGGCTCAGGCAGCCCTGCCCCATCACACATTTGAGAGATGTCAGACATGGAAGGAAGAGCTTAGAAGGAGGAAACGTAGCACAGTAGGTCAGGGCCGGCTCCAGGGTTTTGGCCGCCCCAAGCAGCCAAAACAAAAAACAAAACAAAACAAAACAAAAAGCTGCGATCGCGATCTGTGGCGGCAATTCGGTGGGAGGTCCTTCATTCCCAGGCGGAGTGAGGGACCGTCCGCCGAATTGCCGCCGAATACCTGGACGTGCCGCCCCTCTCCATAGCGGCTGCCCCAAGCACCTGCTTGAGAAGCTGGTGCCTGGAGCCGGCCCTGCAGTAGGTGGAAGATTAGAGAGGAAAGTACAAGATCAATTCTCAGTTCCTGGAGAGAGGGCTGACTGAAGGCAAGTACCCCTTGGATGACTGCTGCCTGGCAGCTCCTCCTGGAAGGAAGGGCCAGTGGCCAGCCAGCCTGCCACATGCTAATCTACCTCGCACCAAGTGAGAGGTTCTCTCATAATGGGTTTGATATATATCACATTAACTCAAGAGCCTCTGTGAGCTTAAGTCTTTAGAAGATTGTATCTCTGAGAGAATATGTTCAATGAGAATCTTTTTCTGGTGGTCCAGGGTTCCTTAATCATAACTTATCACAGTTCAAGAAGTGCAAAATCAGTAAGATGATGGAACGGAAGAGCCACACGTCAGTTCTTCCATTAAGAAGGCAAATGCTGATACAAAATTACCCATCATTTACAGTTACTGGATGATAGATGCTTTCTTACATGTGACACATGTTTAAAGAATAGTATGTTTAATGCTGTGGTTGCTAATTAAGAAAGCAACTTTAGGTATTTGATTAAACACCTGGTCCTAACATTGTCATGTTCCTGAATGATAAATAATGTGGTTACATGCCCAAACCTTTAACTAATTTATTAGAGTCAAATTTGACCTCTCTTTGCAGACAAAATTCCTCATAGTAGTATTTTGTTTTATTGATACTTTTATAAAGATAAATAAATGTCAATAAGAGCACCGTGTCAGTGCTCTGGGCACCCTTGACAAAAATATAGTAATAAATAAATAGACTCATCAGCTACTCCAGTCACAGGGACAACAAACTAATCAACATTTGTACAAAGTGCACGCCAGAATTCTACACCACCACCACTACCCTGCCCTGCCCAGCACCCATCTACGAACAGATAAGGGTGAAAAGGTGGGACATGCAGAGTGAGCCGACAAAGTCTCACTCTTCTCGACATGAGGAGGAAATGAGTTCCAAAGGTCTGGGGCAATAAGCGAGAACACGCTGCCAGCTGCCCCCACTCTCTCATACCAGTGGGGCTTTAGCTCAGGCACCTATTCTGACTGCAGCAGTATGCCATGGAGAGAGAGAGTCTCTGAGATGGTCAGGTCCCAGCTCATTTAGGGCTTTATATGTGAAAGTCATTCTGGAAACCAATAAGAAGCCAGTGCAGATCACAGAGTACATGTTTAATATGCTCCCAGAGAACACACTGTTTACCAAACAGGCAGTCAAATGCCGCACATCTTGTAGACACATAACTACTAAGATTCAACCCTTCATTTCATTTGTGGCACTCATTTCTGTGGGTGTAATTTGTGGCTGTGCTTGAACTCAGCTGATGATTACCCCATGTGCAAAACATGGTTTCCACAACCATTTCTTATAGTTCTTTAAGGATTCAGATCATTACACTAACTGTGCTCCACTAAACAGCAGCATCTAGCGCACATTCCTTTCAAAGCAAAACGGCAGTGATTAGTTCTAACACATTATATGAAAGATTAATTTTTGTAAATATTCATCTAATGTATTAGAACTAATCACTGCTGTTTTGCTTTAAAAGGAAAGTTATGTGGAAGCTGCTGGCTAAAGAATCACAATTAATATAAGAAGAAGACTGGAATAAAAGGCCTTTGAGAGTTGGAGCAGGCTGGACACTGTGATTAAAAACTAGAATAAAGCTCAGACAACAATCTTAGTTAAAAGAGGAAATAGATTTGTTAGGTGACCACAATGTGTGATGGCCACTACAATCAGGTACAATACAGCTATCAAGTTTTGGAAACTCTGCAGTCTAGACACACCATTAGGGAGAAGGCCTAAAAGAGTTATCAGAGCTGCTTAAAAAAGGGCATTTCAACTAAGTGGAAACTTTTACTGAGAACTTTGGTTTTAGTCAAAACCAGAATTATTTTCAGTTTTCAGTGACCAAATTTAAAACTGGAAAATATTGGTTTTCAATTGCCAAAACTCAAATTTTCAAAAACAAACTGACAAAAGACAAAAGTGATGGTTTTGTTGACATTTCCCAATCTGCACTAGTTACCAGGTCAGGAAAAAACACTGGAATTATTGTTCTATGTTGCAATTTGAGAGACCTGATTTTTAAAAAAAATCCTAACACCAGACTATTGGTCCACCAAGAACTATTGAGTAGGAGTAATGTGGAAGGGTGGTGATAGAGAAGAAACAATTTATGGTATGACTTTACCTCTCTCTGTTTGCAAACTATCTGAGATCAGTCCTATTTGTAGTTTTATTCTTTGATTTTTTTCTGCCATGTTAGGAACTATTCACCATGACAATTGGATAGTCCTGCTGTATGATTGGACATAGTATTGTTTCTGCTCCATGATTGTACTACTCCCTAGCCCAGTGGTTTTCAAACTGCAGGTCACGACCCAGTATTGAGTCACAGAATATAAGGCACTGGGTCATGGAGGCTCTGGTCAGCACCACCGACCGGGCTCTTAAAAGTCCTGTCAGCGGTGCTGCTCGGCTAAGGCAGGCTAGTTCCTACCTGTTCTGACACCGCACTGTGCCCCAGAAGCAGCCAGGTCTGGCTCTTAGACAGGGGGCCCACGGGCCTCCGCGCGCTGCCTCCACCCCGAGCATCGGCTCCGCACTAGCTGGAGGGGGCGGTGCCTGTGAGTGAGAGACGTGCGGAGCTGCTTTTGTGCCTCCGCCTAGGTGCTGGAACTGCTGCTGGCCGCTTCCAGGGCGCAGCACAGTCCGCGATGCCAGGACAGGCAGGAAGCCTGCTTTAGCACCCCCGCTGCACCGCTGACCGGGAGCCGCCCAAGGTAAGGCCGCGCCCCGACCCTGTGCCCCAATCCCCTGTCCCAGCCCTAAACCCTCCCCAAACCCAGAGCCCCTTCCTGCACCCCGAACGCCTCATCCCTGGCCCCACCCCAGAGTCTGCACCCCCAGCCCAGAGACCTGACCCCCTCCTGCACCCCAACCCTCTGCCCTAACCCAGAGCTCCCTCTGACATCCTGAACCCCTCATTCCCAGCCCCACCCCTCACCCCTCACCCCCGCACCACAACCTTCTGCCCCAGCCCTGAGCCCCCACCTCACCCCAAACCCCTCATCCCCAGCTCCATTAGGTTGTGGGTATTAACAATTTTCTTCAACTGGGTTGCCAGAAAAAAAGTTTGAAAACCACTGCCCTAGCCCACAAAGAGCTTCCAAAATGGTTGTGCAAATACTTTCTGCAAGAATACTAGAGCAAATTCATATTCACAAAAGTATTTGTGTGACACACCCTTCTGAGAACACTTTTGAAAAAAAATTGCTTCCATGTTCATAGAAAGCACAATTAAAGAGGTTGTGAATATTTTCAAAGCAAATTAAAGGCATTGGAATGAAAGTTCAGTTACCTTTTTGCAGTTACTTTTTCACTCAACTCTAGTGTAGGATAATTTGAGCTCTGAATATATCCCAAATTTTACCTCCAAAAGATAACAATCCCAGCAAAATAAGCTTGAATAATACATTCTTGAGGCCAGCCAACAACAGATATGAAGCCACATCCTCAGCTCGTATAAGTCAGCATAGCTCCATTGAATTCAGGCCTCTGAATTTCAGTAGCATATCTTGTTAGACATTGGCAAATGCAGGAGAAAAATCCCCAACTTTTAAGAGACAAGCCAACAACAGGTATGTTATGAAAATATTTAAGACTCCAAGATCTCTCACTACTGTAACGGGAGAGAGAAATTTCATTCAGCCTTACAGACTCTCTGCTAGCATGTAAGCTGCCAGTTATATTGGATAGGGTAACCAGAGGTCCCGATTTTATAAGGACAGTCCCGATCTTCAGGGCTTTGTCTTATATAGGCGCTTATTATCCCCACCCTCTGTCCTGATTTTTCTCACTTGCTATCTGGTCACCCTACATCAGATGACCCATTCGATTCAGTTATAGAACAATGGAACTTATCCAAGCTTTTATGAAATTCTAAATGATCAGAGAGCACAAACTTCTTAAAAAAATTTGAATTAGTAAAGGTATCATAAGCATACATGTGAACAAGCAGTAATATGCTGACTAATGGAAGTTCTGAAACTAGTCAGTAATGAAGATAATCTGTGGAAGTCATAAATGTTGTCCTTTGGAAGTCTGCTGAGACAGTGAACACTGCCGCTACAAAGCTAGTAGAAAGTTTCCCCTGCTAGCATGAGCCTGCCAGGGACTCTCAAAGTCAATAACATGGATGCCATCAAGAAGGGCTGGCTGGAATATGTAGCATAGGGGTTTTTACCTACTGGCACATTTATCTTTGAACTATGGCTTTTCCTTTATGCACTGTCACCCTTCACAGAGATGTAGGTGATCTGAAAATATTGTATGCTTTGAGATTATTCTTAAGAAGGAATTTGGGGGTTTCTTTCACCCTCCTGTGGTGAGATTCCATATTTTTATTGATCATACAGTAATCTATTAGGGCGAGGTGTACCTCTGTTTACACAGCCATGCAGGGGACCAAGGCTCCCCTCTCATTTTCCTCAACAGCCCAGATCAGTAATGGAGCACAGCCCCTACACTCCACACAGTCCCAATTTTGAGCTAGAGGCAAGGGTGAACGGGGAGTGAGTGTAGCCTAAACTCCATCATCAACATGCTGGCCAGGAGAGCTAGGCTGTTATGAGCAGGAGAACTAAGCTACATATTGTAAAGAGGTAACATGACTTATTTGTCCCAGGAGCAATTTGGGGAGCAATCAATATCAAGTCTAAGTTCAATAGTTATAAAACATAGAAGAGAAGACTACAGCATGGCTCACCTTTATCTTTGTCTGCAGCTTTATGTCCTTGACTCTGCCTAAAGAGACAAAAGAAACTATTGTACATATGTGATGGTTCACATTGGTCAACAGAGAAGTTCATATAAAGAATGCGACTTATATAGGTGAATCAGAGCACAGGATCTACAATGACCAAATATTGTCAATATGGGAAGTTGGCAGAAGGCAAAGGTGTTTCTGTGATTGGTTGGTGCATTGCTACAGATTTGGTCAGGCTGGTGGTAGGATAGACACATTCTGCAAGGGTGAAGGATTAGTTTGTAATAACTTGGAAAACTTTTTTAAATGAGTTATTAAAACTAATCTTTATAACAAATTCTTGGTGATCTGTATTTATCCTCCCTTCAAATTTTTTTTAAAGGGTGTACTGAAATTCTTACTCCTGTGAGTAGACCTTAGTCATACAAGTGGTCCCTAGCCACATGAATAGTTGTATTGACTTCAATGGCACTCCTCATATGAGTTGGGTGGGAGGAGGTGCAGTCAAAGAATCAGGCACTAGCTCACTGGCATATAGTTCCCTCTCCCCTGCTCCCACTTGTGTGTGGAAACAGAGTCCCTCCTAAATGAATATAAAACCCTTCCATGAGGTTTGAACTTTCCTTCATATTCCAGGGAGGGTGCTCACTAGAGTCTGAGAGGAATGGGGCCAACAGGGATATAGGTTGTACCCCCAGGTGACTCCAGAGGGCAGGGATATAGGTTGTGAGCCCTGTCATTGCAGCTCCGTTGAAGACAGGCTGGCAGAAAGCAGGGGCTATAAAGACGGCCCAAAGACTGGAGCTGGGCCTGTTATACAGTGCTGCAAAACATCACCTTCCGAGCAGAACCATTCTCCACTAGGAGAGTTTCTCCCATTTTACCATGGAGTGATTGGGCCATCACTTAATAAGTTGAAACATGTTCATTTTGTAAGCTGCCAGCTCAGGGCCCAAACCTGTTCCCACTGGAATCAACAACAGAACTTCCCATTGTTTTCAATGGGAGCAGAGAGCAACCACTCCCGGTGTGTGAAAATTAAGTAATTTTCTTTCTGTTTTGTATACTGATCACTAATAATAAAGATCCTAGACTCAGAACATAGAAGGTAATTTTTGATGAAGAAAAATTGAACAACTCTCATGCTTTCACTGCTTGTCTGTAAAACTATAGAGCTAAAACTCAAAGAACACAGAGAGCAGATAGATTTAGTAACAAGATGCCACTTACAGTCATTCTTGTAAGCTGTAAGAGTAAGACCCTAGCTAATAAGAACTAGCTGCAAGATTAGATAAAGTGACAGAAATTATGGTGGAATATTGCTTCAAGGTGGAATATTCCTTCCTTCCTTCAAGTTCTAAAAGTAGTTGATTTTGGACTAAAGGCAGGGCATGTGATATCAGGTTTACAAAAAATTAAAAAAAAAAAGGAGTAAAAACCAACATCTCCAACTAGTAAATCACATGGAAGCCTTTAGACAGAAGACCTTCACTTTCATGAAATGGAGATTAAAGTCACTGAGCAAATCATATGCGTCTATGGGCCTAGAAATGTCAGCTAAAGTTGAAAATATGTGAAATTTTCCTACAAGTGGTCTATAAATAATGATTATTTTTTTAACACAAGATATAGTACTGTAAGTGGAAATAGTCCATATCCTTAGCTACTGTAAATCAGTAAGCTCCATTAAAGCTCCATGGAGCTATCCCAATTTATTACAGCTGAAGATCTGACCTAAAAAGTCTATTATTTATCTAGAGGGTTGTATCATGGTTACAAGGTGAGCTTCACTTTAGGCCCTTTTTATTCCCTTTCAAGTATACCACTTTGGTGACAAATTTCACTGCCTTAACTCCTCTCTAGATGGAACCATGTGATCCTACCACCGTTAGACTGGGTATCTTGCTTGCAGTCTCCTGTTTACTACCCGTGAAAAAACAGCAGGCCCAACTATATTCAACATTTGCAAGACCTTTCCCTACCGAGCCTGACTCAAAACAGCTTCTTCAAAACAAGGTATTACTTATTCACTCAAAAGTATGAATCATTCAAAGAAGTGAATTAAAACAAAACCTGGGTCTTACCTACACTTCATTCTTTCCTATTCCAAGTTCCACTCAGCCCAGACCACCCTGACACTTGGGCTGAGAGAGACAGATAGCCTCTGTCCCTCTTTGTCTCTCTCCCATAGTGCTACCCTGCCCATTTACCTCCAACCTTCCTCTCTAGAAAAGGAGTTTTAATAGTTACATATTCTTTTGATCTTAGGCTCAGGCTTGAGAAAAATAAATCCAAAGCCAGGGAGGTGAGCATTTCCCAATTCATAACCCCCTTTCCTATTATTTCCCTAATAACCCTGGAAATAATTTCTCTCTGGCATTGTTTTATTTCCTGTTTGGTTTTCCCTAACAGCTTCATTTGATTTAACTCTCTGTAATCACACAGAATGAGGTACCTAAAATATTCATATAGAATGATACAGATATGGCCCTCGTTCTCCACAGATTGTCTACCAAAGTGTTAATACATTAGCAAGCTACAATGTTCAGAAATGTATAGAATTATTACAAATAATTTTCATGTACTTAATCCCAGGTCATTTATATGTCACTCTTCAATAGCCATAGTCAATAGGTTCAGACTATTTTAAGGTTAGCCATGTTTACTAAAGTGTACTTTCTGAATATATTGTTATGGAACTTTGATTTAAATTAGACATTTTGAAAAAGCATTTCTTCTAAACTGAAAAGCCTCAAATCTTTGATTTTTATAGGTTTACTGTAAATCCATTAGGCTGATGTATCCAAGCATTTACAGGTAATGTGATGGAGCATGAAGGCAGGAGGTTGTACAAATGATTTACATTAAAAAGTCTCAGCATAAACATTGAATCAGACATCTCAAATGTGTTCTGGGAAGATCACACAAAATGGTAGGCTAATGACTTAAAACAAGCTTAACTGATTATCAGCCAATAGGCTAAATGAGGAATCGTGTTTTTGAACAGAATATAAATTAGTAAAACAGATGTGGGACCTTAGAATGTGCTGTTTTTAAATTAACACCATCAAAGTTTCACATAAAAAGCAGATATATTGAAAAGGAATGGACCAGTGACACCATTTACTTCATCAGTGATTGCAAACAACAATGCAGTGCTTGAGCTGTGCAGAACAGGTAGCATAACAATAAAATTGAAATAAAATGTGGTAAAAGTACTCACGGGTAAACTCAACAACTGAGACATACAATATGAAGCAAAAGGGAATTAAAGAGGAAATGTTATCCCCAATCAACAGAACCCATAAGCATACCCTACCTGTAAACAGTGGGTTTGATCATGCCTAGTTTATTTAGTTATGTTAGGGTGAGCCATATATTTGGGCTGCCTAACGCTTCCCATTCTAAAAGAATGTGGGACCTTCTTTGGAAGCTCTAACACCTTCGCTGTTTGCAGCAGGCCTTTGAATTTTAGAAGCAAGAGAGCCCACAGCCTCGAGAAGTACTGTGACCCTAAGAGCCCCTTTGTGCCAACTGGCACAGGCTTCATGGTTCTGTAACTTCTGACAAGCCTGAAAAACTCCCTATACCTAGCACAATGCTCTCTTGGTATTTATCCATAAAGAATGTTATATGAGGTCTTTGATAAAAGCCAGGGTGTCACTGCTAATTAATATCTTTGTGAAATGGTACAAATACCATGTAAGAAATTATGTGTACATATATACTGAAAATATGTTCCTAAGAAATCTGAATCAAAGTAGGATTGACAAATAAATTAACCATTGTAAGTCAACACATTGAAAGTCCCTGTGAGCCAGTGAGGGTTAAGCAACCAGCAGGCTAAGTGACACAAAATCAACCTTTAAGAACATATTAGGGAAGTATTGCAATGGTAAACAGGGCCATTTCTTGTAGATAGTTATCAAAGCCATGTAGGTAGACTAAACCCTTTAAAATGTAAGTCTGTATTGTCAGAGAATTAGAAATAAATATTAATCTTATTTGTCTACATTTTCCTATATCTGTTAGAAATGTCACGTGATCTTGTTGGCTTGTAGATGATAAACTTCTATTCCTGTCTTTTACTATATTCTATTGAGTCAGAGATCAAAAGGAAATATTAGCAATTTGATGAAATGTGGTGAAATTATATAATTGTTTTTCACTTTGACGGTTGAGTAAACTACCTGTGAACCTTTGAATGGTTAATTGTCTTATGCTAATCAATGCAACTAATTATCTGTGTATACATAGGAAATAGGAATTGACTTCAAAGCAAGGATGTACATTACCTATTCTTCATCTAAGCAATGCCTGTTGTGAAAAGAAGTTTATCAACTGAGCTTTGGCTATAAAAGAACTTTGGGACCGGATCCTGTTCATCTGAGATCTGCTTGAACTTTGTCAGGGAAGTTTAAGTCGCAAGACTGAGGCCTCCAGCTCCATTCTGGATTACCCTGCAATTTCTCATGGAAAAATTTAAACAGACTCGGCACATGCACTGACTATTGGACTATAACCTATAGAATTGATTCTGGAAGAACTTTTTACAACTTAGCAGCTCCCTATCTCTGCTATGAAACTGATCTAAGAATTTCATTCATATCTGTATGTATAATGATCATTAACCCAGTACTCTCTCTTTTCTTTTTAAATAAATCTTAGATTAGTTAATAAGAATTGTCTGTAAGTGTGTATTTGGATAAAATCTGAATTATTCTTTGACCTGGTGGGTAACATGTCCGATCTCTTGGGATTGTTAGAACACTATATTTTATATAAGATTTTAAGTAACCCTCACCATATTTGATTTGGCTGTCTGGGTGGGAGCCCAGGGCTGGATTGCTTTAGGAGAGCTGCCAGAGCAACTTTAGTGGAGTGTGGGGAAGGAAGAGAGCCACACAGGGTGACTCTCCCTCACTCCTCAGCTGCACCAACTCTAGATCCAAACATAATTCCAGCATCCCGTGCCTCCCATTGGGTGTATCACATAAAGGAGGAAGCCCTTACCTGCCAGGAGAGGGAACATGCCCACCAGGCTATGCTTCCCCCAACCACATGTCACCAGTGGCCCACCCACTCTCCTGAGATAATACCCTTCTCTTGCTGCTCACATGCTCGAAGTCTATGTTGCAGGGCTGAAGATTCATGGGCAAGCTCCACTGGAGATGCATTATATGGAATATATTACAATTGTAAACAATACAATGTTTTTACTTTTTCCTCTTTAAAAATACATTTAAAGGATGTTGTTTATGTTGCAAAGTTATGCACTCAAGTTAGGAAATGACAGATTTATGGTTGCTCTTGCAATCTTAATTCAGGTCCCCTTGTGTTTACAGTCTTTAATTACAGGTTCACAAAGTATTTTTTCCACAGGACTCCTACCTCATTCAGAGTACAGGATGGACACACAAGGGAGTGGGATTATGATTGCAGGTTGTCCAGGGATTGACTTTACAATTTAAACAACATTCTTTTAATATGATCTTTTTTTGAAAAAAGAGCCTGAGTTTGGATTAATCAATATTAAAAATTCACAAGCTGTTCTCATGAGATTTTTATTCCAAAATGTCAAATTCCTCAAGGACAGCTTTTCTCTTGGACCATATTTTCCTGAAATCTCGTAAGAACAGCTCTTGTCACAAGTGTTTGTCCAGATCAGGATTTTAACCAAATAGTCTTTCGAGATTGGGATCTGATCGAAACTGTTTAGATCAGGGTAAGTCTGTAGTCAACTCCAATCTGACATTCAAAGAGATTCTATTTAAGATATCAATTTTGCTCATCTCTCTATAAAAATGAAATCTAGGGGCAATTTAAGTGTTGCACTTTGGAAATACAGTAAAGATGACTCCTATTGTCACTCATCCAAAACACACTATTATTTAGTGACTCTCTGAAAGGTGATAAGCTGAAAAGTGAAGCCACAATATATAGTGAATTTGTTTTTATTGGAAACTTCAGGATTCTAGTGTTCAATATTAAAATTACAGCATGGTGAATAACAAACAGATTTTTCAGTTTGCTGGTATTTCCAAAGAAGCAGGAAAAAATTGTTTTAGGTTGAACTGAAAACAACACTTTTAAAATTTCCAGTGAATTGGAGAGTAAAAAATTTCATAGTTTTTTTTTTTTTAATTAAAATTAAAGGAGATTTTGAAACAAATTTACTTCGAATAAAAAATGAAGCTTTTTCTTTTGAAAACGTCAATGAAACATTTATATTTTTTCAGAACTTTGATCAAAACAACTTTGCAAAAGTGACACAATTTTACAAAATGTCTTGGTATTGCTGAATCAGCATTTTTTGCCAAAAAAATTTCAGTTGAAAAATTTTGCCCAACTCTAATGAAAATGCCTCTATTTCAGCAAGAGCCATCCCTCAATCCTGCCCACACCCCAGCCTATACTCACTGAGGAACTGAATGCTTTGCTAAAGGAGAAGTACATTAGTACAATCTTATGCTCTCTCCTTCAAAGTTCCTTTTGTGTTCAAGAGTGCTTCTCTGGAATATAGTACAGTTTGGTTAAGCCCACAACACTTGGATTAGATGGGCATTCTGGGCTCTACATTAAATCTCCATTATAACTATAACTGGTAGCATGTGCCATGGGGAGGAGCAAAAAAGACAGTAGAAGCAGAAACCAGGCTTTTTTTCTTCTAGAACTCTTTCAGAATGGTCGAGTTGTTGTGGTGTCATCTCTTTACCGTAAACCAACATATACTGTCATTTTCCTAGACATAGGCCAGTTTCATTCATTGTCCTCAATCATTGTCATTGTCCTCATCTAGGCAAATCCCAAGGGACATAGCCTCCTCACAGATCATATGCCACTAAGGCCTGGTCTACACTACGACTTTAAATCAGATTTATCAGCTTTAATTCGAATTAACCCTGCAACCGTCCACACAACGACGCTATTTATTTCGATGTAAAGGGCCCTTTAAATCGATTTCTGTACTCCACCCCGACGAGCGGAGTAGTGCCAAAATCGATTTTAGCAATTCGAATTAGGGTTAGTGTGGCCGCAATTCGATGGTATTGGCCTCCGGGAGCTATCCCACAGTGCATCATTGTGACCGCTCTGGACAGCAATCTAAACTCGGATGCACTGGCCAGGTAGACAGGAAAAGCCCCGCGAACATTTGAATTCCATTTCCTGTTTGCCCAGCGTGGAGAGCACAGGTGACCACAGATAGCTCATCAGCACAGGTAACCATGCAGGCTGATAATCGAAAAAGAGCACCAGCATGGACCGTGAGGGAGGTACTGGATCTGATCGCTGTATGGGGAGAGGATTCAGTGCTTGCAGAACTTCGTTCTAAAAGACGAAATGCAAAAACTTTTGAAAAAATCTCCAAGGGCATGATGGAGAGAGGCCACAATAGGGACTCAGATCAGTGCCGCGTGAAAGTCAAGGAGCTCAGACAAGCCTATCAAAAAACAAAGGAGGCAAACGGTCGCTCCGGGTCAGAGCCGCGGACATGCCGCTTCTACGCCGAGCTGCATGCAATTCTAGGGGGGGCTGCCACCACTACCCCACCTGTGTTCGTGGATTCTGGGTCGGGGATAGTCTCATCAGCGACGCCTGAGGATTCTGCCGATGGGGTAGAGGAGGAGGAGGAGGAGGAGGAGCTTGCAGAGAGCACACAGCACTCCATTCTCCCCAACAGCCAGGATCTTTTTCTCACCCTGACTGAAGTACCCTCCCAAGCCAGTACCCAAGACTCTGACCCCATGGAAGGGACCTCAGGTGAGTTTACCTTTTAAAATATAAAACTTGTTTTAAAAGCAAACGGTTTTTAATGATTACTTTGCCTGACTTTGCATTCGCGGTCAGTTCAGCTACTGGAAAAGTCTGTAGCTACTGGAAAAGTCTGTTAACGTGTATGGGGATGGAGCGGAAATCCTCCAGGGACATCTCCATGAAGCTCTCCTGGAGGTACTCCGAAAGCCTTGCCAGAAGGTTTCTGGGCAGTGCATCCTTATTCCCTCCTCCATGGTAGGACACTTGACCACGCCATGCTTGCAGCAAGTAATCTGGTATCATTGCCTGACAAAGCCTGGCAGCGTATGGTCCCGGTGTTTGCTGGCATTCAAGCAACATCCGTTCTTTATCTTGTTGTGTAATCCTCAGGAGAGTGATATCACTCCTGGTAACCTGGTTGAAATACGGGAACTTAATTAAGGGGACAGAGGTGGCCGTTCCTACTGGGCTGTTTGCCTGTGGCGGAAAATAAATCCTTCCCTGCAGTTAGCCAAGCGCAGATGGGAAATTGGCCCTGAGTTTTTCGCGTTTGGCTAGCAGGGATCTTCCCTGTTACCAGCCACGCGGTGGGGGGAGGGTACCGTGATCATCCCAGAGAATTCATGGGGGGGGGGGGGGGGGTCGGCGGCGGGGGGGTGGGTAGTTTGGTGCCTGCAGGGATCTTCCTGCAGGGTTAGTTTGTTTTCTGGTGCTGCTGAATGTTAACAGAAAAACCGCAGCACTCTACTTGCCTGAAGGGGCCCAGACAAGCCCCCCCACACTGCCCCCCCCCCAACTGGCTGAGATTGGCCAGGCTTCTGCAGCACTCTACAAGCTATGCTTGGTATGTGGGAAAGGAGGGCGCAGAAGCTTACCATGGCCGCATGCAAGCCGAATTCTGTTGCCCAGACCTGTGATCTCTAGCAGCAAAGCCACAGGCACTCAGCATTAAGAGGCAAAATGCGACCTTGCACAGAAATCACATGTGCTATGTAATGTGAACAGTGTTGGTCACCGTGAAAGAGTATAAGCATTGTTCTGCAAAATGTAGCTTTTAAAACAATTCTCTCTTTTTTCCCCTCCCTACAGCAGCTGCAAATTCCTCAAGCCTCCCTCCTCCATCCCGAAGGTTATCACAGATAAGGTGTCGTAAGAAGAGAACGCGAGATGAGATGTTTTCGGAAATTATGGAATCCAGCCGCAGTGACAGAGCTCATGTGAATGAGTGGAAGGAAACAGTTTCAAAGTATAGGAAAGAAGTCAGTGAACGTGAGGAGAGGAGGGACCAACGTGAGGAGAGGAGGGACCAACGTGAGGAGAGGAGAGACGCTCGAGATGAGAGGTGGCGGCAGGAAGACCAGAGGATGAAGGATGCAACGCTGGGGCTGCTCCGGCGTCTGGTGGAGGTTCAGGAACGGCTGCTGGAAAACAGACTGCCGCTTCAGCCCCTGTTCCACCCTCCCCCCTCCCCATGTTCCGTATCCTCCTCACCCAGACGTGTAAGAACGCGGGGGGGGAGGCTCCGTACACCTTCCCATTCCACCCCAGTAGACAGCCCAACCAAAAGGCTGTCATTTTTTTAACCTTTTCTTTGTGGCTTTTTCCTTCCCAGCAATCCTCCTCCCAAATACCACCCGGGTTCCCTCCCTCTTTTTCTAATCTATTAATAAAGAATAAATGATTTTTAAATGATAGTGACTTTATTTGGTTTGAAAGAAAGCTGGGGGAAGGGGCAGGGTGGGTTCCTTACAGAAAATCAGTCAATAAAGGGGGCGGGTTTTCATGGAGGAGAAACAAACAGATATTTCACAATGTAGCCTGGCCAACCATGAAACTGGTTTTTAAAGCTTCTCTGATGCACAGCGCTTCATGGTGTGCTCTTCTAATCGCCCTGGTGTCTGGCTGCGCGTAATCAGCAGCCAGGCGATTTGCCTCAGCCTCCCACCCCACCATAAAGGTCTCCCCCTTACTTTCACAGAGATTGTGGAGCACACAGCAAGCAGAAATAACAATGGGGAGATTTCTTTGGCTGAGGTCAGAGCGAGTCAATAATGATCTCCAGCGACCTTTTAAACGGCCAAATGCACATTCTACCACCATTCTGCACTTGCTTAGCCTGTAGTTAAACAGCTCCTGACTCCTGTCCAGGCTGCCTGTGTATGGCTTCATAAGCCATGGCATTAAGGGGTAGGCTGGGTCCCCAAGAATAACTATGGGCATTTCAACATCCCCAACGGTTATTTTCTGGTCCGGAAAGTAAGTCCCTTGCTGCAGCCCTTTAAACAGAGTAGTGTTCCTGAAGACGCGAGCGTCATGAACCCTTCCCGCCCAGCCCGCGTTGATGTTGGTGAAACGTCCCTTGTGATCCACAAGTGCTTGCAGCACCATTGAAAAGTACCCCTTGCGGTTTATGTACTCGGTGGCTTGGTGCTCCGGTGCCAAGATAGGGATATGGGTTCCGTCTATTGCCCCACCACAGTTAGGGAATCCCATTGCAGCAAAACCATCCACTATAGCCTGCACATTTCCCAGAGTCACAAACTTTCGTAGCAGCATCTGAGTGATTGCTTTGGCTACTTGCATCACAGCAGCCCCCACAGTAGATTTGCCCACTCCAAATTGATTCCCGACTGACCGGTAGCTGTCTGGCGTTGCAAGCTTCCACAGGGCTATCGCCACGTGCTTCTCAACTGTGAGGGCTGCTCTCATCTTGGTATTCTGGCGTTTCAGGGCAGGGGACAGCAAGTCACAAAGTTCCATGAAAGTGCCCTTACGCATGCGAAAGTTCCACAGCCACTGGGAATCGTCCCAGACCTGCAACACTATGCGGTCCCACCAGTCTGTGCTTGTTTCCCTTGCCCAGAATCGGCGTTCCATGGATAGAATCTGCCCCATTAACAACATGATCTCCAAAGCACCGGGGCCTGTGGTTTCACTGAATTCTGTATCCGTGTCCATGTCCTCATCATGCTTGTCGCTGCGCTGCCGCCGCCGCTGCCTCCTCGCCTCGTTTTTCTGGTCCTGGCTGAGCATAAACTCCACGAGAACGCGCGAGGTGTTTACAATATTCATGACTGCTGTCTTGAGCTCAGCGGGCTCCATGCTTGCCGTGGTATGGAGTCTGCAGTGTTCACCCACCCAGGAAAAAAGGCGCGAAAATGGTTGTCTGCCGTCCGTTGCTTTCATGCAGGGAGGGAGGGAGGAGGTGAGGCTGTACCCAGAACCACCTGCGACGATGTTTTTTGTCCCATCAGGCACTGGGATCTTAACCCACAATCCCAATGGGCGCGGGAGACTGTGGGAACTATGGGATAGCTATGGAATTGCTACCCACAGTGCAACGGTGCAGAAATCGACGCTAGCCCCGGTACTTGGACGCACACCACCGAAGTAATGTGCTTAGTGTGGCCGCATTCATTTCGACTTTATACAACCTGTTTTTCAAATCCGAATTATCTAAATTCGGATTAATCCCGTAGTGTAGACATACCCTTAGAATGGTCTGGCTGAACACGCAGCCTACAGCCATCACTAGCTATCTTGTCAAAAATACTGAAGGTTTTGGTACCCACATGACCTCCACATATACTAAGGATGAACTTAGATGTGAGATATAGAACAAATCTTAATCAATATGTAATATGTAGCCCTTTATTTCTGTTAGGTTTAAAAACAAAGTATTTTAACAAATCAACAGGCATGCTGTCAAGTGTCATCAATCTATCAATAATAATAACAAAATACACACATTAATAATAATTGTAATGCTCACAAACTATCCACATCTAAGACCATGTCTAGACTAGCACTTATGTCGGCAAAACAACTGTTGCTCAAGGGTGTGAAAAAACACACCCCTGAGTGACATAAGTTTTGCCGGCATAAGCGCTCATGTGCACAGCACTATGTCAGTGGAAGATGCTCGTTCTTCCAACATCTAGCCCTGAGGCTCCAGGCCTCCCACTAGTCTCTAACAAATCCTGCTAGTGTGGCTTCAGCTGTGTTAGCCTGCATCTTAATGAGGCTTTTCAATGATGTTAAACTCACTCAGTTGAACTAACCTGACTGAAAGACACCCCCATTTTGCTTGCCAGAACACACACTAAAAGTCAAAGGACGGGCCTGTGTTGCACAGGCTGTAGTGGCCTTACTCACACTATGAAAAATAAATAATAAAAATTGAAATAATAATATTCAGGGTTACAACACAGCTGCTCTGACTTCACATGTCTTTTCAACAGGGCCCTCTTCTGATTCCAGACCCGGTTGGTTGTAATGCAAGTACTCTAGCCATGAATTATTAATGATGATTTGTTTGCACCCATCCATCATCAGAACTCGGCAGGCCACATTTACCTGCCAAACACAAAGTCATTTGGCTACACTGTGAAAGGCTTTAGGAAGTAATGTGCAGTACAGTATTTTAAAAAAAGAGAGAGAGAGAGACTTACATTTTCCACATGTATTTCACATCTTCTGCTCGTCCTATCTCCTCCCTTTACATTTTGTACCTCCTTTACCAATGCATTTTTTTTCAGTGAAAGATTTTCATGAGAGTGCTTCTGACATTGATTAGAGTGAGGAAGCAGGGTCGCTGGGTCCCATAAGAGGCTGAGCATATTTATGTCATCTGTTCACACACATTAATGATTTCAGTTTAATGCTTGATTTTTGGCCTTCCTCCTGACAAGAGATTAAGCGCCAAAAGGGTGGCAGCTGAGGAGGCAGGGACACAGATTCGAATAGCAGGTCAGACTAATTGTACTTGTCACATAGCATGGCTGAGATCATGCCTGCTTAAAACTGCAAATTAAAAATAGTGTTCAACCATTAGTGTTCACACCAAGAAACTAGAAGGCACAGAAGGCACAGACAGAGGTGCCAGTTCATAACAGCACAAAGTGTCATCAGGAATAAGAAGGTTCCTTTGGGGCAAATGGAGTAAGAGGCAAAAAAAAAAAAAAAAAAAAAAAAGAAATCTGTTTTAAAATTACCATAATGTTTAGTACCAATCATGATTTCATATTCAAGCATTTTGCAAACAACAAAGAGTATTGCAGCAAGAGGTAGAAAAAACTCGTGTGTGTGTGTGTGTGTGTGTGTGCGCGCGCACTACACTGCTGGATAATAGAAATCCAACACTCCTGAGTTATTGAGTTATAGTGTCTATTTATTAGCACCAAGCAATTCCATTAACAGATATAGATGTAGTAGTATTTGAAAAGTAGGACAGGGTAGCCACTGCCATTTCTTAAAATTTGTCTCCTGAATATATAAAACCTCCTCAGTGATTTCTAGTAACTGCAATATGTGGAAGTTAAGAGAAAAGAAAAAAAACTTTTATATCTGACCTAATCGGACCTACTGGATAGACTTTGGTGTAATACTGCCAAATAACTATTTCCTCAAACTAAATAACTTGATGTTTCCAATGGTGATTAATTTTGTTGTCTCTGGCTGCAAACCCAGGTTATAGAAACCTCAGTGGGTTTGTCATACATACAAAAATGAATATATCCCAAACTCCATTTGTTATTAAATGCAGCTGTTGTTTGATTAAAAGTGCATAAATAGATTACTTTTTCTCTGTCCATTGTGGTGCTTAATGCATTAAATGCATAGCTTTATTGTAAATAACTGAGCACAGTTGCAACACTATAGTAAATAAACTATGGCTTTTTAAGTGAATAATTTGACGTTTAAATTTAATTGGCTGAACTGGTACGTCAAACCTGACATTGGCTAAGTTGCATCAATATGTTTGGTGGAATCATTGGGGCAGACTGGAAACCCTGGTCCAGTCTAAAAGGTAGCTTTAAGCATCTTTGTGACTCTCTGCTTCTTGCCTCGCTGGACAGTAGTTTGATCGCAAATTTCAATGTAGAGCAGTCCTGAGACTTTTTCAAGTTACATGGGCTGCAATGAAGCTATTCTAGCAGACAAGGATCATGGAAGCACCACAGCATTTCAGCTACTTTTCCTCATCCCCAACCATATGAAGGGAATCCCAAGTAGCCAGTTAAGACAGCTTATTGAGTTTTTTTGCATCTTAAAACCCACTTTAGCTTTAGCTGTCTTAAAAGTATTTTCTTCTCTTGTCTACCAGGTACATACATAGTTTCTTTTGTGTCTGTCGCTGAGCACTCGCACTTGCAACAATGATATTTCTTTATAGTCTTTGATTTTATATTAAAAATATCCCGAGAGAACTTTTACAATGAGTGATCCTACATTAATTTAACTAGTGTGAAGGAATATACATCAGTCATTATATGCTCTGAAACAGTTCCCACATAACCTAAAGCCAACTTCACCCTCCTCTCTGTACTGAGTGTAGCTTGCCAGACTGCAGAATCCAGGCCATAGAGTGAACTATGGATTCTGAGCTCATTCTCAGTGCTCACCCCAGACTAATAAAGCTAACATGACAAAGTGGTTATTGTGCTTTCTCTAATCTAAAAATAAACTAGAGGACTCCCACTTCTGCTAACCTATGCACTAACCTGGCCCTGAACAGTGCGTGAAATTTTTTGAAAAAACATTCAGTAATTGCCTAAACAGAGCTGAAAGCTGCACAATTTTCTGAAGTCAATAACTGAGCCCGCTGAAAACATTTAACCCCATACAAACTGTCTTTTATATTAAAATATAAAAAATGTTGCTAACCTTTGATCTACATACTGTGTAACTTTCCAATTCACATGTAATATATTTAATGCAACATGAAACACTTTCCAAGACATACCTACCATTCTTCTGAATGACCCACAATAAGATAGATGTAGTATACATCATAGAAAAGATCCACATTTCACACAAAAACTGACATGCTGCCCTTTGTATGGGGTGAGAATTGTTACCCAGTCTTGAAATTCACAGTTGAAATAGACATGGGCATTTGGATTTGAAAGAGAGGTTTGACAGCTTCTAAGACCAAGATAGCCGGCAACTGGGGAACAAAATGAGCTATGTTTCTTTACATGTCAAGTATGGGTGGGTGGTTCTAAGAAATCTCCAGTTAATAACTACTAACAACCCAATTCCAGACTATGGGACCGAGTCACTCAGATTCTGCCAGCAGCTACGGGTCCTCAGCCTTGGATAGTCTGTTAGGATGGGCAGCATAGAAGTACAAAGCCATCTGTGATTCCCTGTCCGTTCCTCCTCACCTCACCGTTGGGGCAGGAACCAGCCAGCACAGTCTACCATGTAGATGTGGTACTAGCTGAAGTGGTAATAGGGCTAGGTTGGGCAGATTTGCGGGTAAAGGGTATGTTTTCACTGCAGAGTTAACCCAGGGTCTTACTCTGGTGTTGCCCCTCCCCACTCCTGTCCACATACAAAACTCTCTGATCTGAGTCTGGTGGAATTTTCAACCCAAGCTAGCTGGCCTATCTGGGGCTATGCCAAGTGAGGCTTTCACTAGAGCTGGTAGCCAGCCCACTTTACAGTGAGTATGCAGGCTAAATCACTCAAGCGCTAGTCCTCCAATGCCTTCCCACAATTCCTCCTCTGTGCCCAGAAGGACAGACAAGATCTCCCAGAATTTACTGAGAAAGAATTATAGTATTCAGCTTACTGCAGCACAGAGAGCCATGTGATATACCCCAAGGCTTACTAGCAACACACATGGGTGAGGGCAGCACCAGTGAGGACACGGTAACTCTGACAGAGCTGTGCAGTGTGACTGCTCAGACCCAGGCTAGGCTAACTTGGTCGCTCCGACCCAACTGCCAATCACCTGAATTAATTCTGCAGTGAAAACATACACTTAGTGCATCTCATGGGCAGCCCTGCACTGGAATTCTGATGGAGACCAAATCGCATTGTAAAGCTGCCCTCTGTTGATAGAACCCTGAGGGAGGGCAGCACCAGTTCTCTGGGGTAGGCCAGCTGTACATCTCCATTCCACTTCAGTTACTACTGTGGGCACAATGGATGCAGTTTATATCCCTGTACAACTGAGAGGTGACACACACATTTATGCAGAACTAGGAACTTAATGGCTACCAGGGTTTCCTCTAGCACAGGAGTCTCTGTTTGACTGAGCCAATGCCACTCTTGATCCACACCTGACTCTAGTTTCACCTTTCTCAACCAGTTTAATGTTTTCAGCATTGTTCATCCTTAGCTCTAACACCCCATTCCTAGCAGGTGCTGATCAGACCCTGTTCCCTGGGGAATGGTTGCACAGACCCCACTCTGCTTCCTGACATCAGGGAACAAGAAGAGCAAAGCAAGTAGCTGTTCATCCTTAGGGAATCTATTGCTACATTGTCAAGTGATTGAACCTAGTATTTCTCTGAAAGAACCAAGGAAATCAAATGTTTCTAGATTCCGGTCACCTCTAATCACTCTTGTATTCAAATTCAATTCGCTAATTGCCTAACATAACTAAATACTACCTCAATATTTACAGTGTTCACCACAGTAAACATAGGGACGTATAAGGAATACTGCAAATACTGAGATAACTTTAAAGAAAATTGGCAGTATTTTAAGTGCAACCACTGTAGACAAGAATAAAGATAAAAGGAAACTTTGTTTTTTAAAAAATAATCAATATTTTAACACCGCTAGGCTTCCCACCAGGGGCCTAATACTATAACTAGTAGGCTGGGTTATTTTCCAGGCTCTTTAAAGGGTAGACTCTATATCACAGTTAGGAAATTCTTACTGCCAGAGCCATAAATATTCCAGCAAGCCTGCTAACCTAACATGCTATAAATAATATATTGAAAAAGGAAAACCAAAATCTTGTGCAGAAAACCCCAATACAGCTGTTCGTAGCCAGCTGTAACCTCCAGGCCACTGTCTCCAGCTTGAAAAGTAGCCTGAAAGGATTACTGGCTATGCAGTATCAGAGGCCCTAATGATAACAATGTTATATCTCTCCTAATAATATGTATGGTTTCTTTTCCTACTGTTACTATTGTTTCAGTCCATTTTCTGAAATGATTCCTTTCTAATGAGGGTGCAGCTGCCGGTAACTTTGAATTCTTGATACATGCTCAAGTTGCCTGGCTAAGCCACAAGATGGGACATGAATTTTTTGTTTCCTTGTCTGCCGCTGGCATTCTTCTGTGTTTTTGCCATCACACCACCAACTCTGGAGTAGAGCAGTTTGTTCTCTTTCAGTTCTCAGGGAGACTTGGTCATGTCCAAGAAAAAATGAGCAACTGAAGAGTGGGGAGCAAAGAATCACTGTAATATTTTTTATTGTACAGTATCAGAAGTCTGGTAACAGTATTCAGTGCAAAAGTAGTTCAGATCAATTGAATTCACATCTGCCAAACCTTCATCCAATCGATGTGCCAAATCTTTGACAGAATAGTGATGAACGCACAATGAGAATGTTTAGAAAACATTCCAAAATAGTTTATTCTGAGATCAGATCAGGATATAGAGAAAGCAGCTGTAACTTGAAAGAGCAACAGTCCTGAAAAACGGTGACTCATGATGCTTCTCCAGTGCGCCACAATGTGTGAAAGCCATTGGGTACTAAGAAACCATTTGTCACACAGGCTGTATGAGGAATTAGAATGGGGAACAGACCTGTTTTTGTAATGCACTATTTCTTTTAGATGTTAGGATCTAGTTGTACTTAATGTGTCTCTAAACACATTTTGTGGGGAAATTATGAAGCATGCAGAGCTAGCATCATCCTTGGTTTATACCATCTTCAGGGGCATAAACAAGGGTGCAGAGACCACAGTAGAAAAAAGGCTGTGGTGAGGGACATTCTAGTGGTATAAAATGTCTGCAACCTCCCCTCTGCTGTCAGGCCCATAAGGATACAACAGCCCAAAGATGGATAATGCTAGCCCTGGAGGACATGGCCGGGGCAGCAAAGGACTGTGCTGATTCAACTGCTTGTGCAACTGCTGAGAGAGGGGGCCTGTTAAAACATATCTAAACCTACTACAGGAGTGAATCACCCCTGGAGTTTGGGGGGCCTTACTACTGCAGGGAGGTAACATTTCCAAAATCTTGAACTATCTGAGATGAAAGTGGCCTACTGACCTGAATGGAGTTTAATGGGGTTTCTATGACCAACTATATAGAAACAATGGGACAAATTCTGACCAGATGAAACTCTACATACACCAGGTCTGTATCTGACAATAGTGCTACATCCTGTATATAAACAGAAACACCGAATGCCTGACCATTCACTCTCTTGCACCTTGTATCATTAGCATTTGACTTAAGTGCAAAGTGCCACCCATTCAGATTAGCAAGAATTTACATCCATTTTGAGCAGGTGTAGATAGCTACACTAGGTGTAAGACAATGACAGATCAAACCCTCTATAGCTGTCACAGGTTTCGTCTTTGTTGTTTGCGCATAATGATAGTTTTATGTAAAATGAATTTTTTTAAAGTGCATCATTTCCTGCTCATGCAGCCAGAACCCTCCTTTTCCTGACATCATAATGGTGTGGCTCTGGAAGAGATTTGGCTGTCACAAAGAAAATAATATGCAAGGATTATAAAGAGCAGGAATTTGTTACAGCAGGGATTAATTTGTCTCTAGAAGTTGAGTGATAGTGAGTGAAAATTACCACCTGTGGAATACAAGTTGGACTCTTTGCTTGAACTGGGAAAATAAAAATGATGGGGTAGGTAGTGAGAGAACAATGCTTCTTCCTTCCCACCACTCCAACTTCCTTCCCTCTTTTCAATTCTTTCCCCACTGGTGTGGTCAGAAGCATGGCTATAACATACTCATCAAATTTGAATGCCCATAGTTCTTCATAAACTCCTGAGATATAGCAAAACTAAAACAAAACAATCCACACACCCCTAACATTTCAGGCATTGGGAGGAGGAGGGGGGGAACCAAACAGAATTCCATAGCACTGATTTTGGCCTTTTGAATGTACAGTAGGGAATGCCTCTCTTTCTTGTTTACTTTCCTATCATCATGTGAGTGGCCTTGCTAGGTTTGTAACATGTTTATTTAAGTAAACCTTCCTTCAGAAAAACACATGGTACATTATTATTATTAAGAATATTGCATAAACATTGTGCACTTTCTATAATTATACACCTAAGCAGTTAGGGTGCCTGCTTGTGTGAGCAGATTGATAAAAGAATAACAGTAAACAATCTTTTTATTTCAATAATTTTTAATAATAATAATGTGCTCTTATTCTAATATAGTACAAGATGCATGCTTGGAGGAGCAGATTGTTGACTGCTTTGCTTTAATAAATATTTTTATTGAGAATTTATATTAGTGCATACACTTTTACTAATACAGAAGAATATTAATTTCAAAAATAACTGGCCAACTGTAACAAAACATAAGCCATATCAAGTTTATGACAGTATCTTGAGTTGCAGTAGTATTTTGCTTCTCACAGGCATGATTTATTAGACATTAAGTTGCAGCATTCTGGTGACATTGTGCTTACAGTACCTGTCAGTGAAGTGAATGTGGCACGTCTGTGCTGTGCCATGCTATCTAGGTATGTCACATCTGTGATATGAAAAAATACATAGATGAATGTACTTCATTCATTGGATTATTTAAATTTATTAATTAATTTCAGGACCCCAGATTGCTCAGGGGGTGTCAGATACCATGTGATGTTTAGAGCTTGAGTTTACATTTGGATCTCCAAGTTAGCTAATGTTATTTTTTTCATTTTTTTTTTTTTTAATGGGTGGAAGCGGAAGGAAAAGAAATAAAACATCAAAATTAATTTCCTCCTCTAGGTTTTTTTCCCCAGGGCCTTGTAGGTTCTCTCTCTGCTTGTCTTTTAACTATGATCCTGCCAAAGGACCAACATGCTTTAAACTAGGTTCGACGGGGACAGGTGAGCAAAGCCCACAGGTAGGTGGGGAACATGGAGACCGGGGAGATGGGTCGGAAACGAGAGGGAGTGTGGGCTATATTGGCAGAGAGAAAGGAGAGTCAGGACAAAACTGGGAGGAAAGATCAAACCAGTATCTTAGATGCCTATATACAAATGCGAGAAGTATGGGGAATAAGCAGGAAGAACTGGAAGTGCTAATAAATAAATACAACTATGACAATGTTGGCATCACTGAAACTTGGTGGGATAATACACATGATTGGAATGTTGGTGTGGATGGGTACAGCTTGCTCAGGAAGGATAGACAGGGGAAAAAGGGAGGAGGTGTTGCCTTATATATTAAAAATGTACACACTTGGACTGAGGTAGAGATGGACATAGGAGACGGAAGTGTTGAGTCTCTGGGTTAGGCTTAAAGGGGCAAAAAACAAGGGAGATGTCATGCTAGGAGTCTACTACAGGCCACCTAACCAGGTGGAAGAGGTGGATGAGGCTTTTTTCAAGCAACTAACAAAATCATCCAAAGCCCAAGATTTGGTGGTGATGGGGGACTTCAACTATCCGGATATATGTTGGGAAAATAACACAGCGGGGCACAGACTATCCAACAAATTCTTGGACTGCATTGGAGACAACTTTTTATTTCAGAAGGTTGAAAAAGCTACTAGGGGGGAAGCTGTTCTAGACTTGATTTTAACAAATAGGGAGGAACTCGTTGAGAATGTGAAAGTAGAAGGCAGCCTGGGTGAAAGTGATCATGAAATCATAGAGTTTGCAATTCTAAGGAAGGGTAGAAGGGAGAACAGCAAAATAGAGACAATGGATTTCAGGAAGGCAGAGTTTGGGAAGCTCAGAGAGCTGATAGGTAAGGTCCCATGGGAATCAAGACTGAGGGGAAAAACAACTGAGGAGAGTTGGCAGTTTTTCAAAGGGACACTATTAAGGGCCCAAAAGCAAGCTATTCCGCTGGTTAGGAAAGATAGAAAATGTGGCAAAAGACCACCTTGGCTTAACCACGAGATCTTGCACGATCTAAAAAATAAAAAGGAGTCATATAAAAAATGGAAACTAGGACAGATTATAAAGGATGAATATAGGCAAACAACACAGGAATGCAGGGGCAAGATTAGAAAGGCAAAGGCACAAAATGAGCTCAAACTAGCTACGGGAATAAAAGGAAACAAGAAGACTTTTTATCAATACATTAGAAGCAAGAGGAAGACCAAAGACAGGGTAGGCCCACTGCTTAGTGAAGAGGGAGAAACAGTAACAGGAAACTTGGAAATGGCAGAGATGCTTAATGACTTCTTTGTTTCGGTCTTCACCGAGAAGTCTGAAGGAATGCCTAACATAGTGAATACTAATGGGAAGGGGGTAGGTTTAGCGGATAAAATAAAAAAAGAACAAGTTAAAAATCACTTAGAAAAGTTAGATGCCTGCAAGTCACCTGGGCCTGATGAAATGCATCCTAGAATACTCAAGGAGCTAATAGAGGAGGTATCTGAGCCTCTAGCTATTATCTTTGGAAAGTCATGGGAGACGAGAGAGATTCCAGAAGACTGGAAAAGGGCAAATATAGTGCCCATCTATAAAAAGGGAAATAAAAACAACCCAGGAAACTACAGACCAGTTAGTTTAACTTCTGTGCCAGGGAAGATAATGGAGCAAGTAATTAAGGAAATCATCTGCAAACACTTGGAAGGTGGTAAGGTGATAGGGAACAGCCAGCATGGATTTGTGAAGAACAAATCATGTCAAACCAATCTGATAGCTTTCTTTGATAGGATAACGAGCCTTGTGGATAAGGGTGAAGCGGTGGATGTGGTATACCTAGACTTTAGTAAGGCATTTGATATGGTCTCGCATGATATTCTTATCAATAAACTAGGCAAATACAAATTAGATGGGGCTACTATAAGGTGGGTGCATAACTGGCTGGATAACCGTACTCAGAGAGTTGTTGTTAATGGTTCCCAATCCTGCTGGAAAGGCGTAACGAGTGGGGTACCGCAGGGGTCTGTTTTGGGACCGGCTCTGTTCAATATCTTCATCAACGACTTAGATATTGGCATAGAAAGTACGCTTATTAAGTTTGCGGATGATACCAAACTGGGAGGGATTGCAACTACTTTGGAGGACAGGGTCATAATTCAAAATGATCTGGACAAATTGGAGAAATGGTCTGAGTTAAACAGGATGAAGTTTAACAAAGACAAATGCAAAGTGCTCCACTTAGGAAGGAAAAATCAATTTCACACATACAGATTGGGAAAAGACTGTCTAGGAAGGAGTACGGCAGAAAGGGATTTAGGGGTTATAGTGGACCACAAGCTAAATATGAGTCAACAGTGTGATGCTGTTGCAAAAAAAGCAAACATGATTCTGGGATGCATTAACAGGTGTGTTGTGAGCAAGACACGAGAAGTCATTCTTCCGCTCTACTCTGCTCTGGTTAGGCCTCAGCTGGAGTATTGTGTCCAGTTCTGGGCGCCGCATTTTAAAAAAGATGTGGAGAAATTGGAAAGGGTCCAAAGAAGAGCAACAAGAATGATTAAAGGTCTTGAGAATATGACCTATGAAGGAAGGCTGAAAGAACTGGGTTTGTTTAGTTTGGAAAAGAGAAGACTGAGAGGGGACATGATAGCAGTTTTCAGGTATCTAAAAGGGTGTCATAAGGAGGAGGGAGAGAACTTGTTCACCTTAGCCTCTAAGGATAGAACCAGAAACAATGGGTTTAAACTGCAGCAAGGGAGGTCTAGGTTGGACATTAGGAAAAAGTTCCTAACTGTCAGGGTGGTTAAACACTGGAACAAATTGCCTAGGGAGGTTGTGGAATCTCCGTCTCTGGAGATATTTAAGAGTAGGTTAGATAAATGTCTATCAGGGATGGTCTAGACAGTATTTGGTCCTGCCATGAGGGCAGGGGACTGGACTCGATGACCTCTCGAGGTCCCTTCCAGTCCTATAATCTATGAATCTATGAATCTATGCACACATGCTTATTCCTAGGCAAAGTCCCACTGACTCCACTGGAACTTCACATGGTCAGTATGTCCAAATACCCATGCATGATCAGAGCTTTAGAATGCAAGTATTATGGGACATGGACTTTCTTCATCACTTTTATATCTTGTAGGGTACTGAGCACATTGTCAGCACTTAAACAATAAAATTAATAATGATATAGTGCCAAGAAAGCTTATGAATATTGTTATCATCCTTGCTCCGCTTGGATCCCAGGAAAGGGAAGTTGCCTTCATTCCCTCTCACACCTGGGAGTAAGAGGCCAAAATTCTGCTTTGTGATATGTGGTTGCAATATAGTGGGTCAGAAGGCTTGGATATCTCCCCTCACCCGTCCATCAACCCACCCACCCAGTGCTCCTAAATGTGTTAGGAATTCGAACTGGCTACCTCAGAGGGAAGCACACTCTGCCTTTGAGTGAGAATGGTCTACTAGCTTCTGGGCATGTTTGAGTCACCACCCTATGCTCATTGATATTCACACTGCTGCAGCTCTGAAAAGGAACCTAGTGAATCCAGGAACTTGTCCATCCTGATCCATCTTATTTTGCAAATGGAGGACGGCTCTATCTAGTGCAAGCTGGCTGGCCTTTCCGCACTACCTCTGCTGCCCCACTGTATCTTGCCCAAAGAGATTGAAAGCTGTCTGCCTTCACTGTCTGGAGTGTTAGGGGTTGTTCCTTTAAAGATGAACTTCCCAAACAGAGAGTATGGGTAGGGTGCTGTGAAGATCTAATTGGAAACATACTCCAAATAAAACAAAGCTCTTACATGCATTTTAAGCTCTGTGTGATTACTGAACATCGTACTGTCTTACCCCTTGATTGGCATATTACACAATCTGAAAAGCACTGGGCTAATATGGATAACATAGAGGAATACATTAAAGTGTTCTTAGTTATTAGCGAAGATTAAAAGAAGAAAAGACTTGCTATCAGAACAATATTCAGTCTTTCTAATAGCTCTCTACTGAGCACATAACAGAAAGTGATGTCAAGCTTTGGGAGTAGGAAAGTGTAGTACCAGCTTTCCTCACAGATCCTGCACAGCCATTAGACATAATAATCAACAAATTGTATGGATGAAGTGATAATTAGAACTGGTCAAAAATGTAGGCAATTTTTTAAAACACAAATGGCTTTTCAATAAAATGGAAATGTGATTAACGTTTTAGTTTTTGACTACATTTTTCTTTTTTTGATTACAAATTTCAGAGTTTTTCAAAACTGTTCATTTTATTTTGCTGGGAAAACTCTCACTTTCTCCCACTGGAGAGAGGCAGGGAGGAGAAGTAAAAAGTGAGTGATATTTTTCTCCCACTGAAAACAACACAAGTTTTTGATTGAATTTTTCTAAAAATAGTTTATTAAAAAAATTAAGTAAATTGCTTCTTTTGAAGTTATTCACAACCTATATTTACCTTTTCCCAATCAGCTCCACCTTACTTACAGAGATGCTGACACAACTGAATAGACAGTAAGGGGGAGTGTTTCCCCTTTTTTAGCCTGAGCAGTTAGCCAATATCCACAGTCTTGTTGGGTCATTTTTGTTAGAAGAAGAAATTAATGATACAGGTCAGGTTACAGAATATCCTTTAGTACAATCCTACTTCTCTACAAAGAACATACCTGAGATCTTGTTTCCCTAAATGCAGTGGGAACAAACAACAGGAGACAATGTCTTTGTTTAAAGAACAGGAGTACTTGTGGCACCTTAGAGACTAACAAATTTATTTGAGCATAAGCTTTCGTGGGCTACAACCCACTTCATCGGATGCATGCAGTGGAAAATACAGTAGGAAGATATATCTATTTCTATATATATATATATCTCACAAAGAGAACATGAAACAATGGGTGTTACCAAACAGACTATAAGGAGAGTGATCAGTTAAGGTGAGCAATTATCAGCAGGAGAGAAAAAGAACTGTTTGTAGTTGTAATGAAAATGGCCCATTTCCAGCAATTGACAAGAAGATGTGAGGAACTGTAGGGGGGGGGGGGCGGTGGAATAAGCATGGGAAAATAGTTTTACTTTAGTGTAATGGCCCATCCACTCTCAGTCTTTTTTCAAGCCTAATTTAATGGTGTCCAATTTGCAAATTAATTCCAATTCAGTAGTCTGTCATTGGAGTCTGTTTTTGAAGTTTTTTTGTTGTAATATTGCGACTTTTAGGTCTGTAATCGAGTGGCCAGGGAGATTGAAGTGTTCTCCAACTGGTTTTTGAATGTTATAATTCTTGACTTCTGCTTTGTGTACATTTATTCTTTTACGTAGAGACTGTCCGGTACATTGGCCAGCGTTGTTGTACAGTGCGATTTTGTACAGCCACAGGAGCAGAGTAAGAGGCAGATTGTGACTCTGAGAGTTACTATCTGCTTCCCAGGTTCTCCCGTGCTCTGGGTCAGTACACTGCACCAAGTCTATACAGGTCTCTTGTACAAGCTCCACCCATGCCTACTCACTCCTACCCTCATGTGCGCGTGTGTGTGTGGGATAGCATAGCATTTCCACTGAGGTCGCTTTTGTCTCTGCATTGCTACCCATACTAGCAATAGTCCATGCAGAGGTGCACTGGGGTACCTTGCAGCCCCTTGCTCCCCATGGTGGGTATGATTTGGCCCCAAACATGCACAAGGGCTTGTGAATGTATTTGGAAAAGAAATTGGCAATGCACAAGGAAGAGTGTGGTAAAAGCCTTAATTCGGCTGGGATTACAGAAACCACTAGAAGCGCCTCAGTTTTAAATTTTGCACAGATGTCAACTATACTTGTTTCTACTGTCTTTAATTTAATGTCTGGAATATTGTAGTAATGTAATTCAGATTCCATATGACTGGGAAACAGCCAGCCCAACAGATTTGAGACATTTTCTTTTTATGTTAGGTTTTAATAAAAGAATGATCTCTCGTGTGAGTTTTTGTACCCTGCTGTGTAAGGAAATACAGTGGAAAGCTATGAAAGATGTCTGTGTAATGTACTTTAAATGTCTGTGAACTGAATGAGCAGCTGCGAAGTATTATATCAATTGTAGCAGCTGCTATTTCATCTTTATTAATCATAAGGGTGGGCAAACTCTACTTATTTTTGTTCCCACTCAAACATTGCATGTGCAAAATCAGGCAAATACGTGAAGACTTGTTCATGTTTGTTAGGAACTTGTGCTAAACTAGTACCTAACTGATGCTCTCAGCATCTCCACGCTAGGAGTACATGTACTCCTAACTCAGGCACAGCATTATTCCCATCCCCAACCTTTCCACTATGCAAAGGAAGGAGCAAAACACATGCATACTGTGTTCTCTGCTTCCTCTGGCCCGTTGTTATCCTTCATCTCAAGGATTAGGGTTAAACCCAGTACCCACACTGCCAACAATCCCTGGCTCAAACTTACTTTTCACATGCTCTAGTGGAGACTAGTCGCCAACTACCTCCCCATTCCATTATTTTGGTAGATGTCTGCTCCCACCCCCATCTTCTGATTCTTTGGGAGTGGAAGGGTCAGCAAGGTAGACCACTCTTCCCCAATCAAAGGAACAATCTTCAACTGCTTGTTTCATGTGGGCCACTTCCCATCCAGCCAAGGAAATGATTACCTCTGGTCCTACTGCACCAGTCCTTTAAGTATTATGCACAGAAACCCTACAGTTCACTGGGATAAGGGAAACCCTGTGAAGGCTATGGGAACATTACCCAGGCTTAGGGGATCGCTTCCTAGAATAGACCCTGTCACTGGTCAAGTCCTGGGTGAAGTTTCTCTTGATGGTGGGTGTGGCCTAGGTAGTTTTTCCTTCACCAGAATTTTCCCCTCTGCTAGGATAGGGATTCCTTCCCACAATCCAGTGCACTCTGGAGCATTCCTGCCTTTCTGACTATTTTGTTTTCTGAATTCTTAAACTTTAAAAATAGTTGGAAAAACTCACAAAGCTTCAAATTCCTTATGAATATGTAGTTTAATATGTTAGGGTTGCTCTGGATGTGTGTGATACTGAAATTATGAATCTCTAATAAATTATATTTTACATCTGTATGAGACTTTTGGTCAAGCAATACAGGTATATCTGGGTTAGGACAGGGTGAACTGCATTTGTCCAGCTCTCTGACTGATCCTTGACTATTACTTAGCAGTCACAAGTAGAGCTCAGACCCACCCTGATTTGGAGTGGGTTCACTGGTTTAGCTGAACTTTTCGGGCAGCTCACCTGCTAATGTACAGAAACAGTTTCAAAGGTTGCTTCTAACAAACTAAGAAATCAGATTAAATGATAGGATTCTGTATTCTGTTCAATATCTTTTAGAAGTGTGATTGGTTTTTAAAAAGCTGTTTGAAGTCCTTAATTTTTCCTTGCCTAGTCGGCATGAGTAAGGGTGTCAGAATATGGCCCTGAGTGATTAAGGACCTTATTGTCCCCTATATGGCACACTTCAATATACTAATTTGTGGTCCTGACCCCTTGAGTGCTGGCTGCATAGTTTCAAAGGTGTAGCAGGAGCTACTTCCTACCACACTCCCCTCGGTACCAGCATTACACCTTTCAAAAGCATAATGCCTTGAGGTGAAGATGCCTGGCAACATACCTTCTCTCCCTCCCTAGTGAACCACTGCACTGTAGCAGTTTAGGAAATTTACACTTTATTTTAAATATTCTAAAATTAAAATGTTCAGCCTAAATCTAGCCTTGCAGCGTATGAAGAGTAAAAGTGTAAATCATGTAATCTCTGGAATTTAATTGCATTATGTAACTGTAATAACCCAAATTTCCTCTCGCAATACATATTTGAGCTCTGTCCAAGTGCAGCAAAAGGGCATTGAGAAAACTGTAGGTACCTTCTTGATAAACACTGCTTGCCTGCTTTTTTGAGTTATGTCCTGCTTCACATTACTTTAAAAAGACATTTATCAATGATAGTTATGTGTTCATTTGTTGTTTCTGATCTTCTTGCTACAATTTCGAAAACTGTCATGTTTCAAAAAGCAGCTCTCTAGTGCAAACCATAGAAAAGCCATGCATCTCTCTATAGATGTCTTACAGTAAAATGTAATATATACAGTGGTTAGGGCCGCTTTAAGGCTGATGCACATTAGAGTAGGTCTACATGCACAAATGTTTTCATAAGGAATGTTAACATGGCTTTATTCATAAACATAAGGATGTCGTTCTCTTTTTGATCAGAGACACTGATGCAACTGAACAAAAACATTAAGTTTTTGGAGACAGTCCAATCTGAATGGAAGAACTGTCGCATATGTGGCTTTTGCATATACAGTACCTCTATTGAGATCAGATCTGGAAACTGATCAGATACGAATGGAAGACCCATAGTAAATCAGGTTTTCATGTAGACCTCTATTAAGTCTGGATCAGATCCAGGAGCTAATGTGATGCCAGGGAAAGAACTGCACTGTATTCACTTTCAGATACTTTTCTGTAAAATGAGATTGGCTGGATTTTAATCTGCAAACTAAAACCAAACTGGATGGATTTTAATTTTTTTAATGTATCCATCAAGACTTCATTAAAAGATTGTTAAGACAGTCACAGAAAACAATCAAAGATCAGAAATTCAGGGTTAAATGGGACACTACTACAGACATTTTTTAGATTTTACACTTTCTGTAATAACAGTTTTGTCCTTTTCTATTTGGCAAATGTGTTTATTTCCAATATGCCTTTGCATTATTTTCTTTTTGCTTCTTATTGTCAGTATCAGTTTTGTTTTATTCCTTGGTTACAGGTTGGTGAATTAATAGATACCTGGAATCCAAAGGATATTCCCTTTGGAATTAGGCAACATTAAAGACAAACTGCAAAGAGATTTCTTTGACAGCAACTTTCAACTTTTAGTATATCAAGTATGCCTATACAGTGTTTCTTTTTTAAAAAAACTTTACTTTCATTTATCTCTGAAATTTACATTTCTCACAAACTTCCCTCCCCCTAGTTCCTATGCAACCTTCAGCGAGCCCTGTAGTACCATAGATATGAACATGATTCATCTGTAATCTGCACTACCCACACAGTTTCCTCATCTCTTTCACCCCAAACCCTGTGAATGGTAGGAGTATAAGTAAAGCAAGGTATAGAGGACAGGAAGAAGTAAAACCAGTCTGATTGTCCAGCTGAATCCCATTCCGTCTTCTCCTGTTGGCCTGTGTCGAAAACAGAACACAAACTTCCATCCCCTGCCAACCCAAGGCAGGTCATAAGAACTATTGCTGCCAGAATCTTAGCTCTACTGGCACAGGGAAGAACCCTGCGTCTTCTTATGAGCCTTTTCCTAGTGCTGGTAACCTCCAGGGCCCTATACACTGGTCCCTTTCCTTTTCTGTTGAATAATGATGAGAGGGCTAAGAAGCTTAACTCCCATTCAGGCAGGAAGTCCAACCTGCTACTAGTTGCTGCTTATACAGAACCTCCATTGTTCCCTCAACAGTCCCTCCTATGTTCCCCTAACACACATTGGACTATAGATCTCATTCTGGTTCCCTCCAATGCTATATCTCAGGACGTATTCTGAAATTGATGCTTGTTTTTATGTGCCAGGCACCCATTGTGAGTGACTGTATTACACAATATCAAAATAACTGGAATATCTATTTTAGTACATAGCATGATACAAACTAGTGTATCTAATATGTCTTTTACTAACTTCACAAGCACTCAGCTTACTCGGAATCTGCTTGGGCTTTGGGAAGCATCTACTGCATACTGGGCATGTTCAGAGGCTTACAAATAAGCAGGATAGTCACTCCCATACTACCAGTAGACTGAGTATGTGAGACCTTAAAGCCCCAAGCATGTTCATAGGGACACATGCTCCTCAGTCAGGCCTAGGAAGCTGTTGTGCTTCTTATGTACCCTCTTCTTGGGTCACTCTTACCTCTAGTCTCCGATTTGCCTCAGTACAGATGGATGTAATATTGCTCCCTTTCTGTGTCTACTGATACTCCAAGTCCCAAGGGCTGTGTCTGTGTGTTCTGTCTCTGGGGCTTCCTTTTTCACTAAATCAATTGACATAACAGCTGATTGATGGCTGTGTTGGAACAGGATGCCCGGACAGCCCCCCAGCCTGAAGCAAATACTCACCAGCAACTCCACACCACACAACAGAAACACTAACCCAGGAACTAATCCCTCCAACAAACCCCGTTGCCAACTCTGTCCGCATATCTGTTCAAGGGACACCATCGTAGGACATAACCACATCAGCCACATCATCAGGGGCTCGTTCACCTGCACATCTACCAATGTGATATATGCCACCATGTTCCAGCAATGCCCTTATGCCATGTACATTGGCCAAACTAGACAGTCTCTACGCAAAAGAATAAATGGACACAAATCAGACATCAAGAATTGTAACATTCAAAAACCAGTAGGAGAGCATGTCAATCTCCCTGGACACTCAATAACAGACTTAAAAGTGGCCACTCTTCAACATAAAAACATCAAAAACAGACCTCAACGAGAAACTGCAGAACTGGAATTAATTTGCAAACTTGACACCATCAAATTAGGCCTGAATAAAGACTGGGAGTGGTAATTTTCCCTCTGTTTAGGAGTGGTAGCCGTGTTAGTCTGTATATTTCTACCAGCTTACTGTATTTTTTACTCCATGCATCTGATGAAGTGGGTTATAGCCCACGGAAGCTTATTCCCAAATAAACTTGGTAGTCTCTAAGGTGCCACAAGGACTCCTCATTGTTATTGCTGATACAGACTAACACGGCTATCCCTCTGAAATCTAAAACCCTGGGGAGGGATGCAGGACTCCGTTGAGCCATCCTGCGCTCAGATCCTTGCACCCTGTATAAATATGCAAGGTAGCACTTTGCCCTTAGGATTTAAGATATATTCTAACTGAAGAAATAAATTTCAAAAAGTTATTTAACTAGCTATAACACTCCCTTTAAAAGAACTCTGTGACCATGACAAATGGCTTAAATATTAGCTTCAGTCTTGCTCACCTTATAACTACTACCTTTATTTATTTTGGCTCTTAATTCCACTAAGGTATCTTGTAAACACACTCCTTCTATAGAACTGGTCTCTTTTTAAAGAGTTGGGGCCCTCTGCTGTTTCTAATATGTGACTATATATGAGGTACATTGACTTTTCCCCCACTAGATTCATGGGTTGTTTTCTGCTGCCTAGGAAAGATAAATCCTGTTACTGAAGACTAAAATATAATGCCTATGAAAAGCATACTGTACAAATATTTATTGTTTTTATTGGATATGCTAAACAGAAATTTCCACCCCTGTGAATACGGTATACTTTTATTATGCATCAACCAGAAGGCTGCGTACCTTTTAACCCTTTCTTCTTAAATTTGAGCAGATACAGACACTAGAATCCTTGTTCATGTGAACTTTCCTGTTAGTGGGACTAAGCCCATGATTAAAATTTGCAAGATTAGGCCCCCCATAGAAATTGATTATGCATTTAGACATGGATTGCCAGTGTTACTGGGACAAGCAGACATGAGTTACCTTTATTTCCAATGGCACAGAGACGAGATCTACATCTGTTGTTATTAACAATCCTTTTTTATGCTCTGTGCAAAAATAAATGAAATTAAATGTTGAATATCTGCATTGTATTTGTTGTTTTGAATGCACATTATAAAATATCAGATTCCACTGGAAGTTTTACCTAACTCCCTTTATTTACCCACTCCCTTTATGCACTGTAGGCTAAATTATGCCTTCCTTTATGTAGATGCACTTCAAAGGGGAGACTGTGTCCAAGTTCCTTTTCCCCAGTGTGCCAGTGTAGGGCAGCCCTAATCTGACTCCTAGTCTGGGGATCATAGGGGGCAGCTAGTGCTGCCTGATGTACTAATGGCCGCACTCCTTCAACTTCTCCCTTTGTCCTAGGATGTCTGTGCTGATGGAATACGGACAACATAGAAAGAGGCGTCCCTATCTATATTTCCCCAACCTTTGGGTAGGCATGATGTACGTTAAAGGAACAGTATCTCCAGCCATCTCTGCTTATGCAGTGCACCACCTCCCACTCCTCCTTGTGGCTCAGGCTCATAAGAGCCACAACTGAGCCCTGAATTTGTGCAAGGTTTATTCTCATGCAGGAATATACAGGTAGCTGTAGGATCAGGGTAGGCATACGCATGGTATTAGTCCCATTGAAGCCAATGATTTCAGTGAGACTATTCATGTGAGTAAGGACTCCAACATCCGGTCCTTGTTCTATTTGGCTGTGCTTGGATCTCATGGTCTGTAACATGCAAAATATCTCACCTAAAGAAATAGTTGGGATAAGATTCTGTTTTCCTCTATATCTATGTATACCTAGAGGAGCTCATTGTATCCCATACATCACTCTTGATTAACACCAATATGAATGAGAGGAAAAACTGATCTTGGAATCAACTGTTGTAAATGGAGTTCACCTGGTGCAGCTGAAAGGAGAATTTTGTTTAGCAGGGCTTAGTTTTTTTAATTTGATTTTTAAAGTCATTTTGATAACATTCACAATAAAAAGCGTGATAGGAACATAAAAAATACAACTTGCAACCTTTCAGTATTCCAAACATCGCATTATGTTTATTGTATTATCTGATGCACAGAACTAATGATCATTTAAGATGCTGTCAGACAAAAAGGAAATCCAGCATTAGCCCTGATCATGCAAACATTTACCCACATGCTTAATTGCATGAATTTCAGTGGAACTACGCAGCTGATAAGAGTTAAGCACATGCAGGATCACAAACATTTCCTAGTATCAGAGGGGTGACCGTGTTAGTCTGAATCTGTAAAAAGCAACAGAGGGTCCTGTGGCACCTTTAAGACTAACAGAAGTATTGGGAGCTATGCCATCATGTGCCAGCAATGCCCCTCTGCTATGGACAGTCACTACGCAAGAGAATAAATGGACACAAGTCAGATATCGGGAATGGCAATATACAAAAACCTGTAGGAGAACACTTCAGCCTCCCTGGCCACACAATAGCAGACGTAAAGGTAGCCATCTTACAGCAAAAAAACTTCAGGACCAGACTCCAAAGAGAAACTGCTGAGCTCCAGTTCATTTGCAAATTTGACACCATCAGATCAGGATTAAACAAAGACTGTGAATGGCTATCCAACTACAGAAGCAGTTTCTCCTCCCTTGGTGTTCACACCTCAACTGCTAGCAGAGCACCTCACCCTCCCTGATTGAACTCACCTCGTTATCTCCATACTGATTTATACCTGCCTCTGGAGATTTCCATTACTTGCATCTGAAGAAGTGAGGTTCTTACCCACGAAAGCTTATGCTCCCAAACATTTCCTAGTGAAAGGACAGCAGACAATCACTGACCAACAGAAATTTCTTTCAAATAAAGCAGTTCAGCTAAGATATGGGACTTCAACATATACAGCCAAATTCTTTGGTATAAATTGGTGCAGATCCAGACTTCAATGGAGATGCACCGATTTACACCAGCAGATAATCTAGTCCAGAAAAAGCAAACAGTTTTCCATATGGTTAGTCAAACATGATATATATTCTCAGTAGTTCACCTTTGGGAATTAATATATCCAATATTACCATGGAATTTGATAAATCACAGAGGAGTCATAAAAAATTCTAACATTAATTATGTCATGACATTGCCATTAATCTCTAAATATATCATGTACCTGTATTTATCCCTAAAATCAATGGATTTTCCGTAAGTGGAGCAATATCATCTAGTTCACCGATAGTGTTGCTAATATAATTTGAACCTTCAAACACTAGCATAATAACGGATAACAAGTTGGTTATTTCAAAATGAGGTGTTTGTGAACAGTCACTAAAATGGTTAGATTGTAATATTTATTATTGATTTGAGGGATTTCTGGAGGCCTGAGTGGAAAAGAGGAGGCAAGGAGATGGATCCAGGCATCAACCCTTATAAAAACACTTTAAACAATGTGCTTTCACAGTTGCTTAAAAGTCATGGAGCAGATGCGCTGAAATTGTAAAATCTGCAGTTTTATTATGCCAATGACTTTCTATTGGCCTCAGTCATAAAATAACACGCTCCTCGCTGAAGTTATCTGCTAAATAAAAAACACAACCAGACTGACTAAAATCAAACTCAGACAAGCAAAAAACAATTTTTGTCTTCATCTAGGATTGATTAGTTCAATAATAATAATAAAAAATTCTACTTCACTATAATTAAGTTCTTTCCAAGGAAAAAACAGTGATTTGACTAAATTGTTGCTTCAAAGAATTTGACAATCGGCTCTTCCCCTCACCCCCACCCCCATCCCCACCCTGAAGGTGTTAATTGCATGTTAAAAATTTTCAGATATTTTCATTTTTAAAAATATGGAATTTCCTCATTGAAGCAGAGTATCTGCTGAGCTAACTTTATCCCTAGAGAGAATCTGAGCTGCCTAAACTACACACTGTGGCTTTGGAATTCAGGGAATATTTTAAAAAAATGAATTAGTATATATCTAAGCCATATTTATCTCACATTTTTTGTTTTTATTGTCTCTATATAAAGAGTTTGTTAAGGTCTCGTGTACTGTACTCTTTAGGCAGAATAAAAATAAGTTCTGAACATAGCACCTACTTGAGTACAAGGTAGATTTTCCAGATAACGCTTCCACCAGTAAAATATAACAATGTAGTGCTAGTAGATACAATGTCAAGAAATCAATGGTGAATCTTGTTATGTAATTTCTCTCACAACAGATAATGTTTGAGTTATGTTTTCCAAACCAAGAAGTGCATAGATATTAATATGTTTGTCTCATTATACTGAAATTTTCTGTCTGTTTTCTCCAACCTTCTTAAAATCAGTTTTCTAATACTGAATGTGTTTCTCATGCTTTGTGCTCTCTCTCTCTGATAATAGTGACTTTGTTGGTCATATTAAATATTCAATAGATTTGTATACCTAGATGGAAGATGGGAACTCCTTGAAGACACTGTAAATAATCTACAATTATTTGCACAAGAAAGTACTTTCACTTGGATTACATATGTTTATTTTGTACTCATATTGATTATATGGCATTATAAAAGATAACATGAAAAAATGTATTGTGGCTATGACCACCATATATTATAAAGCTGACTGGATGGAAATGCACATAAAAATTATGATTACCCCTTCACATTTCATCAGGTTTAACATACTTAGTTATTAAGCATATCTTTAGAACCTAACAATAATATATATTAATCTTCTGAAAAGTATATAGTAAGTGGATCTCATATTTCAGAGGGCTATTTACATTGATGACTGTGATCTATAGCACAAAACTGGAATCAGATTTCTATGCAATAAAACTTTTTTTGTGTGAAGCTACAGCAAATGTTGCTAACAATATAGGCCATTTGACCTTAGGCCATATATTTATATTACAGGGGAACTAAAAACACACTCCAAGAGCAGCTAATAGACTACTTGAGTGCACAAGCATTAAATTGAATCCACACTTCTGTGCATTCTAGATCTGTAGATTTGTGCACTACTGGCAACTATATAAGCATTTTTCTAATGGCCACAACAGTATATGTTGAAAGGTTTTATTAAAGAAAGGCTGCCAACATGTTTAGGCTCCGAATTATAATTCTCATGCAGTCCCATACAAAAAGAGTTCGATAGTTACATTTTTAAATGATTGCTTTGGTCCTCAGCATCTGAAACATAACTGTGCTGAGAACCCAAACAATGAGTGGGTGAGGGAACATCTTCTGAGATGATATCTTCAAAGAAGCAGAATTACATCTGCACAGGAGAATAAATTGCTCAAGGGATATCTCAAAATAAAGATACCATCTGCATAGAAGAGTATAAATAGCTCAAGGGATATCTTAAAATAACTAGGATAAAATTCTGCAAGAGGGAGTTTGAAAGAAAAAGACCAATGACCAACACGGAAATCCCGTTTACATTTTTTTTAATAGAAATGATAAAATAACTCTACTGACAAAGAGGAGGAAAAAAAGCAGACCTAGCTTCATGGATACGTTCTCATAAAATAAAACACTTTCAAACACTGTCCTCTTTAAATTCAGCCTCCCCAAAGTAAAAACAAATCTATGGAGCAAGATAATTTGAGCAATCCCACTTTGGGAACAGGCTCTGAAGCACTGAAAGACCAAACTGCAATTCTTCCCTAGAGGCTGAAATGAAGTAACTGTGCAGTGTAAATATATGTACGGAGGACCTTCTTTCAGCCTTGTGGTATGTTATGAACTGAAACATCCTCAGCATTCACAAAGGAAGCTGCTATACCCTGAACGGTATGAGCAGTAACATGATCTTTAGTTGCAGGCTTGCCAGGTCTGAGTAGTGAGAAATTAATCAGACAACCATAGAGGAATACCCTTTTCATGTCAGCAGTTCCTGTTGAATTGGCATCAAAAGAAACAAAAAGTTGGGTGGACTTGCAGAGATCTTTAGCCCACTTCAAACAAAAACCCAAAGATCTTTTCACACTCATTTTGGGGTGAAGGCCCGCACCAGAATACATATGAAAGGCTGGGAATTCCTTTGGCAGTATGATAAATTCATTAGGGTGGAATACCTTCACCACCTTTCAAAAGGCGAGTCCAAAGCACCACCTGATCCTTGTTAAAAATCTGTTATAAGGTGGATCAGCCACTCTGAGCTGAATTCATTGCTATCAGCAAAATTACTAATAGGTAGGAAATCTGAATTCATAGCAGTTCAAGAGGGCTTTCATCAGGACCATGACTACATTAATAATCTATGAGGCAGAGAGGTTTTGTATTGGTTTTTTATTAATTTTTGTTGGTATTTTTAGTGTAGTCTTCAAATGCACCAGGCTCATCAAAGGACCTGACAACAAGGGGCTGCAGAGATGCTTTTCATCTCTCTCATCTAGTTCACAATAGGCCAACATGTGAATGTATATTGAAAGTGCAGAAATTCACTCTAGAATGTGGCAGGAGCAATCTAGAGGTTTTGGCAGCTGGGTGGGGCACTTTAGGCCTATGGCACCTATGAAAGCATGAGAGGAGGTTTGAATTTTGAAAGCTGGGAGATAGTTGAGTTTTTTTGGTACAGAGGAGGCTTCTCCTCTTTCCCTCACCTTTTATGAATAGAACTGGCATGATATTTTGAGGGGTTTGAATTGACAGCCACAACTGCCCTAATATCTATCACTAGTGCATCCTACAACAATGAATAATGGAGCTGGCTGGAAAATCAAAATTTTCCTGTGAGAAATTTTGATCAAAATAATCATTCAAAATTTTATTTTCTGTGGTAAATTTTGAAATTATCTGGAACTACACATTTGTTTTGAGTTGACCTTTCAATTTTTGGTTTTCTTTTTTATCTACATTGTTATTTTATTTGGATTTTCCATACTTGGAATGTGGGGGGAGGGGGACGAAATGTCTTCTCCTTTCTATCTATTTTTTCCCCACTGAGAAAATTAAAAAGGGAGAGAAAAGCCAAAAAATCCAAAAATAGAAAATGCACAATTTTTTCATTTAAAAAAAACCACTTTTATTTAAAAATATATTCAAAATTCAGTGTTTTGTTTCAAAACCAATTTTCTTCATTTACAACTTTTCCATAGGAGAATCAAAATTTTTCACTGAATTCAACATTTTCCCATCAAAAAAATAAATTACAGTTAAACCTCATTTTTTGGCAGGATACTGTTCCATGTGAACATTTTTTACTTGCTCTAATGGATAAGCAGATTAACTGGATGTTTCCACTACCTCATTCATCAGTAAAATAATAATTATCAATTATCAAATTGCCATTATTAGGTTTCAGAGCTAACAGCCTACTGAGATGAAGGGGGGAAATTCACATCTCTCAAATATATACTTTCCAGTTGCCTGCAGAGTCAAGTAGCCTCCCTCACCCCTTTAACTAATCCAGAAATGTATTCCAATGGTACTGGCAGACAGATTCTCTCATTCTGGGGAGCAGAACTCATTTAGCCCACTATTTAGATCCCACTGACCTGCCAGTCTAAAACTTAAGTTACAAAATATGATTCCTGAAGGAGCAGCTAGGCTGTCACAGTATCAGTACAGTATTCTCCCAAGCATCACCAACTCGAGCAGCTAAAATGAGATATCACTGATAATTAACAGTATTGATATGAAAAGCATCATTGATCATGTAAGGTAACATCTCACTTAGATTAATGGGACAGTTCACACCTCTCAGAACTATTGTTTAAGGCCATTATAAACTCATATAGATATCATTGCATTAGTTACACTTGGTTCAAACTTTCAAAAATGTATTCACATAAGAGCCAGTGACTTACTTGTTTTTTAATGAAATCCAAGATTCTGATGCTAGGCAGCTTGAGAGAAGTGCTCGTAGGTATACTGCCGTGTATCTCAATTTGAGCTATGTGTATAGGTAAGGGAGGGAGACCAGGGGCTTGATTGGAGGGGGAGGGAGGTGCGGTGCGGTGCGGTGCCTCAAAGGCTTGGATAATACACATCATGTCTAAAATTAGATTTCAAACTCTTGGGACAGAAATTGGGTGCAATTCTGGTTCCATCAAAATCAATGGCAAAGCTGTCATCGACTTATATGGGATCAGGATTTCACCCCTTGTCTTTCTCTTTCTCTTCTTACCTATCTGGCAATCTTTGGGGCACTATGAAAATTGCAAATGATAATATATAAAAATAAAATCAGTTAAATATGGATATGTAGAAGGGTCAGATTCTGATCTCATGTACATAGCTATAAATCCACTTACTTCATTGAATTTGATTGAGATAATCTGGTGTAAATCTGGATTGAGAGCAGAATTTGGCCCATTAACTTCTTGATATTTATCTGAATCAAACCTCTGAAATTTGCCCATCTCTACCAGAAATGTTGAATGATTTACCTTCCTTAAAATGAGATATATATCTCAGCCAAAGCAGATTGTCAGTTTCAGTTTTGATAATTTCTTTCCCAAGATGTAACAATTCATACAACCCTTTTCTTTATTTTCAGTAATTTGAAGTGAAAAGCCTATATATTGGAAAGTTCTGTAAAGTAGTCTGTCACCTAATATAATACATCTTAATATGTTGGTTTTTAAACCAATCACATTTAATGCTGAATTGCAAAAGGTGACAGAACATTGTCAGAAATAATGTAACATTTTGGAAACTCTAAAAGATCTAATGTTGACCTTGTACATCTGTCCTTTTCTTCCTTTCTTTTTCTGAATGCTTATGAACTTATTCTGAATTTAGGTGTTTCAAGGATCAGTTTGAAGCAGTGTTTTTTTGAACTCAGATGGGTCATAGGAATTTTCTCAGCACTCATTCTAATTTGCAGTTTTGCTTTAATAAAAGCCCCAAATATATTGCTACTGTCTAGACGTTTTATCTGAAACAAGTGTCCTTTGTAGTCTCAGAGGACTTTTCTGTTTTATTTCCAGTAAATCAAAGTCTGTGAAAAGCTTTGGTTCTTATTAAGACATACCCTTCACAGTCCAGTGATTGCCAACGATGGCAAGCCATTGACAGTTCATTTACATATAAGTGATGACTTCCATCAAGGAGTTGGCTCAAAAATACAATGGACATTTAGAGCATATTCAATATTTCTTGTTCTTTGATGAGCATCTAGTGCCAATTTATATATAGAAACTGTCTATTGGAAAGTGAAAACTTCTCTTCACTAACCTTACACTGCCTTCTACAGATTTGAACTGACATATTGTCACTGAACTAAAAAGCAAGTTCATTTCTCTGAAGAGGCATGTAGAACAAGTTGAGATCAAGAAGCATCAATACAGTTATAAGTTTCATAGATGACAAACCAAGCCAGACTATTTGGTAACATGAGTTACCCAACCATAAGCTAGGCAAAAATGTGAGCTTTAATTCATCACAAGTGCCCACTGGTACCGTCTTACCGGTAAAGATGTGGTATGTTTTTATCATCATGCCATCAAACCCCATTCTGAACAGGGTTAGACAACTCAGTGGTAGATATGCTGTTGCGCCTACTGGTGGCAAATTATGGGTCCCATTTTTGCCTGCGAAGCCAAGACCTAGAAGAGTAACTGCCTGGAGAGTGTAAACAGGATGCTCTTATAATTCATTAATAACATACGTTTGTCTTAAACCCCTCTAGGAGCTAGGAGTGTGATGGGGCTGATGTAGGTAGAAACTTGGCTGTGGTAATTGCACACACAATTGTCCCCCTGCAGAGAGGAGAATGACTGAACCATGCATGACAGATGTTAGTCACCTCACTTAATGCTCTACTGGGAGGAGCTTAGATACAATGGTGATGAAGGCAATACAAGAACATATATTGAACACAAACAAACAAACTTTAAAAGCCTCTCAGTGTTCAGAAACAACCATAGGGGAATGCCCAGTCCTGTTCATTCCTTCCAGATGCTGGTGACTGCTGGATTATACGACCTGCAGACACATCAATTGGCATAATCATTTTCATTGGTTCTGTGAAAAGCTAGAGAAAAGGAGAGAAATAGTTCCCCTCCCAGGCCATGGAGCCTGCTTCACTTAAGCCTAACAGCTGGAATCATTTTTATGGCTCCACTGTGTGGGAGCAAGGCCAGGAGGAGCAATGTAGCGTCCCCTTTCTAAGGATGACTCTGCAGCCAGACTCCCATGGGCACTGCTGCTCAAGGAGTTCATATGGAGGTTTCACATCATGCCGTGGGTGTGCAGCTCTGCACAACATACCTAAATCCTACAGTTCACAGTGGAATCACACTGGTTCCATGGACAAAGGCCCATCTGCACTCACAGGGAGGATGGGGAAGCAAGATATTTCCCTTTTAGGGCCAAATTCTGAAATGCTTACTCAATTACTAGACAAACTCTCATTGAAATCAATGGGAGATTTGCCAGAGTAAAGACTAAGGACGTGAGGATCTGGCCCCAGTTTTAAGAAAATGTTGTAATACTATTTTTAAAAAATCACTGGCTGATGTGTCTACATTTTCCCCACAAATTAAAATAACTTTTCTTTCTCAGTTGAGAAGATTTTATTGTGCTGATTTGTTCCTTTAAAGCATTTGTACATGCTTCCTATACTGTTACCGTATATCCTGTGACATGCACACCAACATATATACTTCAGAAATAGAGCCTGAGTAACATAGCTTACTGGATTTTCAAAGACTAGCTTTAAGAGCCTAACTGATGATGTTTGTCTGCATGTAGAATTTCTATGTATTGTGTATACACAGATGTAGTACTTTTGTTTCTCTTCTGCCTATAACAGATTCCTTACAATCAAACTCCTTGCTTTTGGACACCTGCAGAAGAATTTGACATTTAAAGATTGTCAGCTACTTTCCATCCATCATCGCTAGGAATCCTGAGCAGAAAGGTTTTTCAATTTCCACTCTCTCATTGATGAGGCTACTAACTCTCCTGCCACTCGAATGTCAGCTGCCTTTAATGCTGGATGTCCACTCACTATAACACAAAATGAACAGATTTGTTTGTAAATTAGAAGTCCACAAATAAAGATTACTCAAACTGCAAACAGCATTACCAAAATGAACCCTTATGAGACAAGATTTGACATGTTACCACATGGTAAACTATTAGTTAAATCAGAGAAGATGGGGATTAGTACAAGAATTGGAACTGGCTAAAGGGAAGACAACAACAGGCTATGGTGAAAGGTGAATGATCAGATTGGAAGAAGGTGACCAGTGAAGTTGCTCAAGGATCTATCTTGGGACCAGTGTTATTCAATATGTTACTTGATGATGCTGGCACAAAAAGTACAAAAGTGCTAATGAAATTTGCCAGTGACACAAAGTTGGATGGCATCGTCAATACAGAGGATATCAGAACATTATTGAGGAAAATCTGGCTGACAGAAATGGGATGAAATCCAATGGTACGAAGTGCAAGGTCATGCACTTAGGGTCTAATAATAAGAATTTCTGCTTCCAGCTGGGAACTCATGAGTTAGAAAAAATGGAGGAGGAGACAGACTTTGGTGTGTGGGTTGATCACAGGATGATTTTGAGCCACCACTGTGATGCAGCTGTGAAAAAGGCAAATGCAATCCTAGGATGTATCAGGCAAGGTATTTCCAGTAGAGGAGTATTAATACTGTCGTACAAGGCATTAGTAAGAGTTTGTTTGGACTACTGTATAAAGTCCTGGTCACCCATGTTCAAGAAAGATGGAATGGAGGGCCTATCTTATGAGAGGAGATGAAGAATTTAGCTTGTTTAGCCTAGCAAAAAAAAGGCTGAGGGGGATAAAATTGTTTTTTATAAGTACATCCGAGATGGAGAGGGAAACAACAAGGAGAATGATGAGCTATTTAAGCTAAAGGACAATGTTGACACAAGAACAAACAGGTATAAACTGGCCCTGAACAAATTCTGGCTGAATAAAGGTGTCTAACCATCAGAGGAATGAGGTTCTGGAACAGCCTCCCAGTGGGAGTTGTGGGGGCAAACAACTTAATTAGTTTAAGACCGAGCTTGACAAATTTGAATGTGATTGTAGAAGGGGTTGCTTGCGCTGGTAGGGGGCAGGGATCAGCAGCCTGGGGATCATTATCATTATGTGTTCCTAAAAGCTCATGTTCCTAAAAGCTTCAGCCAGCCACCCTCAGAGGTTAGAAAGGGATTCTCCCACCTCCAACACCCCTAATGTACTCTGAATTTTGTGAGTGGATTTTTGGTCTCCTTCCATGGAGATGGCCATGGCTGGAGATGGGAAACTGGAGCAAGGTGGGCCAGAACTCTGATGTGGCTCTGACCATTCTCTCTCTCTCTCTCTCTCGGGTGCTTGACTGGCTGGTTCTTGCTCACAATATCAGTGTCTAATGTGATAAACTCAGGACAGACAGCTGCAAGGGTGGGGTAGAAAACAGTCCCAGAAGGGTAAAAGGCCCTCCTCCCTATCAACTGAGGAGGGGTGACTACAGGTCAATCAGGTTCAGCTGAGAAGGGGTTACCAGAGATCAATTAGTATCAGCTGAGAGAAAGATACCTGAGGTCAATTAGGATCAGCTGAGTCCAACTAATGCCTGAGACCTTTTTAAACCCTCCCCTGTTGGGGAGAGAGAGGGGAAGTTAAGCTGCTAGTAGATGAGGAGCAGCAAGACAGCAAGCCTCGCCAGAAGGGGAGGCTGCATTCCCTTCCATAAGGGAGAAAAACAAGCACAAAAGTCTGCTGGAGAAAAGGAACAGACTTCCCCTGTGCAACCAAGAGGGACTGTTTACCCAAGCCTGTCTCACCAAGGCTCAAAACAGCTGAGGCTGGGGAGACTGAGAAGGTGCCTTGCCACACTAACTAATGGCCAAATGTAGGATCAGAAGTTGTAGTGACTTTGGGTGGGTGGAGGGGGGTCACCTTCCTCTGCAGCATGAGGGTGTGGGTCACTTGCTAGGATCTGGGTATATCTCACATAGTCATTTACCTGCCATTAGAGGGGCCTCAGACATTGGAGCACCTCCATCACTCCTATTTTCTCGCTATAGCACATAATTGTCTGATCTCCTGTGGGCAGTAATATCTTAGTCTAATTCAGTTGTTGGGTTTAGTGTGCAGGTGCTGGGTGGTATTGTTGGCCTCAGATATACAGGAGGTCAGGCTAGATGATCTGGAGGTCCTTCTTGCCTTAAACTCTGTGACTGCAAGATTGATATCTGAAGGTGAATGTGCATCCCAGTAAAGACTTCTATCTATAATTCACTGACAGAAAACTTTATTAACGCAGAGTTAAGGTTGCCTGATAGTATCTCTTACAGCCCGCCTTAGATATAAAGTCCCTGCATATTGAGCCATGAAGATCGGACTTGAAGTCAGGAGAGGACATTGCCCAGCCATCGTACTGGCAGCAGCCATGCACTCTTCCATGATTAACCTGACTGTACCAGATCAGTAATAACACTGGGGAGCTTCTAAAAGTCTGGATAAAGCCATAGAATGTGGCCATGGCTATTCAGTGCTGCAGACTTTTGCTAAGTGTATAGTTGTGGTGGTGGTATCTCTGCCCTTCCAGATTGTTGTGTTCTGCAAAACTCAAATGTCTGAAAACCAGGAAATACTGAGATAAGACACATGCTCATGCAACTATAACTCTTCCCCCACTGGAGCTGGCAATAGCATAGAATTATCTGCATGTACTCCAGTTGCATTCACTGTGATATATGTAACTGTATTGAATGGTGAAAGTATTATATGAAGCAGTTTGGCAGAGCTGTGATAGTGATGTGAGGTATTCATGTGAGCCTCTCTCCCTGACCTCCATGTATGCAATCAATGAAAGAGGTTCATGTGTATCTTGAGAAATCTAGTATGTCTAATTTCAGCAATGAGTTCTGAAGGTTACATCCGTAGCAAGACACAAGGGTCTTCTTTCCATGGGAATTGTCATCAGGTAGGTGAGAGATAAGAGTGGTCTGTGGGATTAACGAGGAAATGAGTAAGTGAAAATACAGTGTTAGATGGCATTGTGTGCATAAGATTGTAAAAGGTGTCGTAGGGGCTGCAAAATGTAGCAATTGTGGTATTCTTTCTGTGAGGTAGACTAAGTGTTTCAGTGTAGGGCAGGTGTAGGAAGCTCCTATTCAACAAAGGCAGAGTATTGGTATGTGTGTATTGGGGCATTGCTCAAAGTGGTCAGACAATCTGACTAAGCATGAGAATTTTAGAGCACTTAGAAGAATCAACCTTTAAACAGAAAAGTTTTCTCAATCTTGTCCGTAGGAAAGCTGACGCTCTGCTATAATTTTGTACAACATTAATAATCAGCAACTGCTTTGCTATATCCAGATCCCTAGCACAGTATAATCCTGAAAGCACAGGAGGCCTTGAGAGCCATTTCCTAGCTCCCACATGAGGGCGGGGGTAGGGAGAAGGGTTTAGACATCTCCAGAGGGACAAACCCCTCTCCCAAATCCCAGCACACACAAGAATGGAGAATGTGGGGCTGATAGACAGCCCCCTTATATCTTATCCCCCATACCACCTGCCATCCTCCTCAATGTTAACCCTCCCAAGGTTCCACACCTCCACTCCCACTGTTCCTAATCCCCAATCCCACTCCCTGACCTAAACCCTCAATCCTTCTCCCCAGGGCCAGCTTTGGCTTTCTGGCTGCCCCAAAGAAGAAGAAAAAAAAATGGGGCGGCCAGAATGGCAAACCAAAAAAACAAAAACAAAAACCTGCAGCGCGGCTGGAGCGCGGGTGCAGGGGGACCGGTTGGGAGGAGGTCGGGGGGAACGGGCGGGAGAGAGCGAGAAGGGGGCGGCCAGGGCTACAGCAGGGGCGGTGCCACGCGGCCCCACCCGCTGCGCCGCCTCCTGCCGCAAGGGCTCCGCTCCGGTCGGCGGGGAGGGAAGGAAGAGGATTGCCCTGCAGGGAGCTCTGGTTCTCCATGCCGCCACCCCTACAGGGCGGCCAGAGCTGAACAAAACAAAACAAAAAGCGGCCGTGCCGCCCTAGGATTGGGCAGAATGGCGCCTCAAACAATCTGCTGCCCCAAGCACCAGCTTGCTCAGCTGGTGCCTGGAGCCAGCCCTGCTTCTCCCCTCCTCTAAGACCCATCCCCATTTATCCCCCTCTCCCTTCGGCAGTCCGTAACTCCCTCCCCCATTCCTTCCAACCCCTCCAGTCCCGAATCTCTCAACACTTCCCAGCAAGAATTCACGTGTGTAATTTATTTTGGTTTTGAATGTAGTTTGATCACCTGAATTTTTTGCTGCATTCAGATCACATTTCCCAACAAAACAAAACAAAAATAAAATAACCCAACCCTTTGACAAAGGCAGATTGTAGCAACATGACTATATTTCATTATCCTATTTCTGCCAAGGGTTGGCTTCAAACAAAGTGCCCAAATGCAGTTCAGATTCAATGGCCACATCACGTCCCCTTGAGGTGTGTGTGTTTGTGTAAAAATGTTTTGTCCAATAATGTTTCCAATATTGCTTCCTAAAAGGGGATGTGTTTGCCTTGCACTAGCTGGGGTAAATGTTGAGTGACTGAGACTCTTTGGGACCCGACCAGAGCTATGGTTTGATCCCTAGGCCTGTACAAAAAAAAAAAAAAAAAAAAAAAAAAGGTTGGTTTAATGTGTCAACCTTCAGAAAAGTTTTTCTTCTTGTGGGAGGGCTGTATTTTGGAAGCTGTGTGGTCAAATGACACCAATTTCGGATCATTAGCCCTACACCATATCCTCATGAGGCATACCCAATTTCAAAGCAATCTGAGTAAACATGCAGGTTTTAGGGCACTGTGAATAGTCATCCTTTAAACTGACTAAAGTCATCCTTTAACTGCAGTAAAGCTGGTGCTCCCCTATAATAAAAGAATAATGCTAGATTATTAAAAAAAAAAAATCAGCAACATGGAGTTATTACAACATATATTTTTCTCAGAGGTGCTTACAGAATTATACCCTCCTCACAAACAAAGCTCGCTGAATGTGTCCAAATTGTTGAGGGACTTTATCCTCACAAGTTTGATCTTGCAGCCATTGAATTCCCAAAACTATAGTCCATAAAGGAGTTTTGGAGTGCAAGCAATGCAGAATCAGGCCCCGTGTGATACAAGAAAATGATTGCTGCTTTTGCTTATTTTTAGTTCTTTAGAACAGGGGTCGGCAACCTACGGCATGCGTGCCAAACACGGCACGCAAGCCGATTTTGAATGGCACACGGTTGCCTGCGGTGGTTCCGACCCCCAGCCGCACTCAGCCCCGCCACCCACCGCTCTCCCCTGCTGGGGCAGGAGGCAGAAGCTTCGTCCTGCAGCAGCCAAGCTCCCTCCCTCCCCAGCTTCTTCCCCCAGCCGCGGTGCAGCCTGCTTTCCTGCCCCTCCTCCTCTCCTTCCCTGCGCCGGCCCTTGCAAAGGGAGAGGGGAGGAGTGGCAGCGTGCTCGCTGCTCCACAAAAGCCCCGCGGCCCCACTCTCCCGGCCGGAGCTCCAGCCGGCGTGTGGCAGCCCCGCGGCCCTTGCTAAAGCCGGCTCTTGGTAAAGGAGGCAGAGAAGAGGTAGGGACGGGGCCTTGGGGAAGGGGGTGGAACAGGGCATATCCCTTTCAGCCCCCTGCCATGGGCTGCTCAGGGCAGAGGACAGGGGGCTGGGAGCTCCCCCACGAGCCGAGCACCCCAGCCCTCTGCCCTGAACCCCTCCGAAACCCAGCCTTCTGCCCTGCACCTCCACACACACCCCAGCCCTCTGCCCTCCCCCCCACACCCAGCCCTCTGCCCTGACCCACCCCACTTCAGCCTTCTGCCCTGACCTCTGAAGCCCCCCACACTCCCATCCTTCTGCCCTGACCTCTGAAGCCCCCCACACCCCCATCCTTCTGCCCTGCACCTCCCACACTCCTCCAGCCCTCTGCCCTGCACACCCCACACCCCAGCCTTCTGCCCTGCACCCCCCCCACACACCACCAGCCCTCTGCCCTGACCTCTGAAGCCCTCCACACCCACCCTTCTGGGGGTGTGGAGGGCTTCAGAGGTCAGGCCCCACTCAGCCCACTGCCGGCCTAGGTGAACAGAACGCCAGGCTGGCAGCGAGCTGAGCAGGCTGGTGGCATAAGATCAGCATTTTAATTTAATTTTAAACAAAGCTACTTAAATATTTTGAAAACCTTGTTTACTTTACATACAATAATAGTTTAGTTATATAATATATAGACTTATAGAGAGAGACCTTCTAAAAAACGTTGAAATGTATTACTGGCACGCAAAACCTTAAATTAAAGTAAATAAATGAAGACTCGGCACACCGCTTCTGAAAGGTTGCCTATCCCTGCTTTAGAAAGACAAAATCAGAAAAACAACGAACACTATTATGCCTCCTGAACTTGGCCAAGAGGTGCAGTTTTTAAAACAGTTTGCAATAATTACTTGTACAAATATTCGGTAAATATTTTTAGATTAACAAAATGATGAAAAATTAAAACAAATGTATTAATACAATCCTTATGAGAACAGAAAAAGCAACTTTAACATGCTTATAAAACAAAAGATGAAATTAAAAAGATGGAAGGGCCAGGCAGAATTATAGCCCCTGCATTGTGGGCAGTGAAAAGACTGAATAGTACCCCAAAGGAGGCAGGAAAGAGGTGTGATCATAGATCCACTCTTCTACACCAGCAGCTCAGAAGCTCAGTAAGTTTCACTACAGAGAGGGGTGCAGAAGTGGGCATGTGGCCTCTGTTGGCCCAGAAGCCACTTTGCCTTCCAAAGGCAAAATACTTCCTGGTGTTCCCCACACACCCAGCAGTGGCACCTCTATGGAGGAGCTCAAAGTGGGTGCATAGGAAGCCACCTGGCTCTTGATCTAGATCAGGTAAACATGGGAGCAACCATGCTTAGTTGGGAGAAGCTCTGCTAACTTTAGTACATTTATAACACGGCACTTAGCATCCTGTAGTGTCACCTAGCAATGCCTCACAGACAGAATATTTATTTTAAAACAAGCAGCTACAATACACAGCTATGTTGCTGGTATGTTTACTTTAAAATAAACACTGTGACACTTATTTGGCATAATTTGATGAATGCAACTTTTCTAGATGGCCATAATTTTCAATAGATAAAAAAATTAACACCAGGAAGTTTTTAATTTTTTCCAAAATAGGGAAAAACAAGCAAATAAAGGCCCCTATCCTGCTAACACCTACACGTATCTGAGCAAATGACATGTCACTGACTTGAAGTCAATGGGGCCATTCATATGAGTAAAGTTACAAGGGAAAGCTTTGGCAGCAGTGATCCCCATATCACTGCTGATCCAGCTAAAGTTATTCCAGTAAAAGGTAACCAAAAGTCTCCAAAAGATCAAAAAACTGCTGCTGCTTCTTTTCCTTCTAAGTCTATATACTAACAATACCCCATGAGAAGTAGTTCCATCATATGGCTTATGATTTTATTGACACAAGCAGAGTCATGCTACATTTGAGAACTGAACATACTCCTTGTAAATCTTTCAAAACTCTTATTTTCACCTTTAACAGATTTGAATGAGCAACACACTCCCCAGCTTAATGATTGCCTCAAACTGAAAAGTAAACTCAAAATACATTAAAAAGAGGATAAAGATAAAAAATAAAAAACAATTGTCAAGACCATTTACATTACGATTTCTATGTATATATATATATAAAAAGAAACAACTGTCAGTAGTAAAACAAGAACACAGGAGGAGGAGAACAGCAGACGGGATCGGAAAGAGAAGCAGCTGGAAGAAATAAGCAGGAAGCCCCAAAATGGAAACTCTCTTTGGCAGGATCTGTGGAAAATAGACATACATCTCTAGGACTGAACTGCATAAAACAGTCTATTACCAATTAAGGGTTGAAACAGTATGTAATTTGTTACCACCTTCCATTCTGTTTAAAAAATGGGGCTCTTGAGAGTTTTTCAGATCAGTTCCAATAACAATAATCAGCACTTCTGAAAGGAACTGATTTTAAATTCTTACTTGCTAGTCATTTGGTAGACCGGGGCTCTTTCTGATGATTTGCTTTTGAGAATTTGATTATTTAAGAGAGTTGTCCCTCCAAAAGTGTCTCTTGTGTTGACCGAGTGCTTGTAACTCCTTAAAAATTTTAGTCCTGAGATTAATATTTATTTATTTAACCCCTCTCATTCTGCCAAAGCTTCTAAACATAAAAAAATAAAGCTGGAAGATGTTTTTCACACAACGGGGGGAGGGAGAACCAGAGGGTCAAACCTACCACGACCCCCAATCTGCATCTACAAGGCATCCGTAACAATCACTTTGCAAGGCACTGATCAATTTTATCCATCAAGCATGAGCATTAGAAAGCTACGCTAAGCCAGCTCTCAAAGATAGATATTCCCTTCTTGAGCCAGATGTGTGTTAACCATACATAAGGCAGTATATGCATGCTATGCAGCAGGGACAGCCAGTTTTTTGCAAAATGTTTATGTCAAATTATGATGAGACATTGGCTTAGGACATTCCTCAGTACAAAATTATGGGAGGAAAGCCTGAATGAACAATTAAAAACAGAAATACTTATAGGAGTGGAGACTCAGAACAGTTCAGTGTCCTGAGAAATGATTTGTGAAGAATGCCTTGTAAATGTGGCAACATTCTGCAGCAAATCACTACACTGTTCTGTGCCTCAGTTTCCCTCTTGTAAAATAGGGATAATGCTATTTTCTTCATTTATAAAGTGCTTTGAAATCTACTGATGAAAATTGCTATATAAGAGCCTGGTATTAATTATTATTATTATTTACTATTAGTGTCACAGGAGAACACATACTTGATACATCAGTCAGCATCAGAGGTTTTGCTCCAGACATCTTGTACGTCAAGCAGCTGTGAAATGGATAAATATGAGGGAGTTGTCCTTTTACAATATAACTGTAGGCCACAAATCACTGGAAAGACAGTAAACTCCCATTCAAAAGAGAAAATGCTGCAAGTGGATCTGAAAGGAAGGCTTACTTCTCCCACATACATAGGTTTTATAAAATCACAAAACATGTTCAGATCTAGGCATAACAAACAACTATGAAACAGTGGCTGTGCACCTCTGAAGACGACGAACTCATGCATGAACTGGATGGAACACAGAGATTTCAATAAGAGAGGGTAACAGAAAGGGAGGGATTTATGGTTCTTTCCACTGGAAAACAATTTGGGCAAGTCAAAAATGACAGAACATAAAAACAAGCCATCTTGGCTTCTCCGAGAGATGGCATTGGGGATGTGTATTGTAATGTACTTCAGAGTTTCCAAGTGTGGTTACAATCAGAAAAATGATTATGTAAATATCTCACCTTGTTTTTCAACTAATTATTTCCCTGAATGTGCTAAGGATCATATCTGCAGTGAGATATTTTCTGACAAAAATAGAAGTTTTTACCACTTTCAGTTAGTCCCATAGAGGCAATAAACCGTGGAAGAGCAGACTGGAGCCTATTCTGACTCATGTGCCATCAGCAGTACTCTTAAGTTCCAGTTCCAGAAAATTCATTATTGCAATGTGGCAACTCGACTTTAAGGCTGCAGGCAGAGTTTGTAGGGCTGGCATTTAGAAAAAACAGCAGCTTTTTACATTTGATCTAGAAGTCTCTGTCTATACTGTAGCTTGTAGTTGTTGGTACCAGCATAGGTAGACAGACTTGTGATAGCTCTACTCAACCTAGCACACCAAAAATAGCAGTGTGGATATTGCAGCACAAATAGCAGGTTGGGCTCGCCATCCAAGTTTGGACCCATGGGTTGGGCAGGCTTGAACTCAGGTTGCTTGCCCACGCTGCCATCGGTGCCTCAACATTCACACAGCTCTTTTTAGCACGCTAGGTTGAGCAGATCTAGTGGGAGGTCTGTCTATCCATGCTGGAAATCACACCTCCCAGCTGGAGCTACAATGCCATTTTTAAAATCAGTCTTCAGACTGTAACCACAAGGAAAATGAAACCAGCTCTCTGAAGAAGGTTACATATCTTTTCAGAAGAGATCACTATTCAAGACTACAGTATCTTCTTCTCACTGCATAAGTCTGCACCTCTTTTCAGGGGTGTTATTATATTATGTCAGTTTATACATCCTATTAATTTAACAAGTCTTAGGTGCTCTATAAACATGCAACACAAATAAAAAGAAGGTGAGCAGAGGGATCTGGAAAAAATAAGAAACAGAAGAACCTTATTAGACAGTGGGCACGATCTATAATGATGGGTGAACATTAAAAGGTTTGGAAATTCAGCTAGATTAAGCAGTGAGAGTTCAAATACTTGTCTGCTCTCTGGGATGTTGCTGCCAGGGAACCCCTTGAGTGCAATAGCAGTGGGATTCCAGCAAAAGTTTTGGGATTGGGGAGAGAATGAGGAGAAAAGAAGGGAAAGGAATCACAGGACTTACTCAAACCTAAAATATTTTTGCGTTTAGTTCCATTCAAGAGATGGACAAATATCTGGAGGAGCAGAGAGATGTTCTTATTTAACAAAGAAATTTGCCCATCTCAGGAGGATAACCCCTACAGACCTACAGTACACCCAGACTCTCTCTCCAAGCCAGGTAGGGATGGAAGATCCAAACATGGAAAGGAAAGTCAATTGCCTCTGTCAAACCATCCCCACTTTTTTAAAGCCCTGTCAAGGGTGCTTAGTAGATCTGGAGTTTTTGTTGTTGGGGAGGGGGCAGAGACTGAGCAGACTAGGAGAAGAGTGGGTAGGAAAGGGTGGTAGGACTGGGAAAGAAACATCTGTTGGTGTCCTCCACCACTCCTTCAGCTGTGTGGAAAATCTCCAGAAAAGATAATACAACTTGAACTATATTATCTTTTCTCCAGATCCCACCCAGAGAGTGTTCCTTAACGTGGCCAAGAGCAATGAGGAATCCAATAAGTACCCAGGGGTTCCCCAGGGAATAGAGCTGGTGTGGAGGCATTGAGCTTCTGCATAAATAGCTTGGTCTCTCAGAGATCCCCCGCTCCCAGGACTTGCTGGGTTTTAGAGTGAGCCAGCAGTCTATTTGAGCTGGGGGAACAAAGCCTGCCCCAGCAGAATGATACTGGAGGAACTCCATGAAGGGATCCTGCTTGTGCAACCAGATTCTCTCTTAGCCATTTCATTGCATTAGGAGCTCATGTTTATTTGGTAATCCACTATGATCCATGTATCACTACTTTCCAAAATACATGTCCCCTCATCCTATAAATGTGACCTAGTTTCTTGGTTCCTACATGTATGATCTTGCTTTTAAACTGTATTAAAACACATTGTTTAAGTGACCCCAGCTTACCAAGTGATCCAGATTGCTTTATTGAACTGACTTGTCCTTATAATTATTTACAATTCCGCCAATTTTTGTGTCATCGGAAAACTTTACCAGCAATAATTTATATTTTCCCCAGAAAAAAATATTGAATAGCACTCAGCTAAGAACAGATCCCTGTGAGATTCCACTAGAAATTTTCTGATTGGATGATGATTCTCCATTTACAATTACTTTTGAAATCTGTCAGTTTTTAATCCATTGTACATGTGTTACATTGATTTGTATACTGCTTAAGTAGAATATTATGCAGTACTAAGTCAAATGCCTTACAGAAGACTAAATATATTAGTTAACTTTTGTAAACCCAATTTGTAATCTCATTAAAAATAACATCAAGTTTGTTTGAAAAGACGTATTTTTCATTAATCATGTGGACAGGCATACATTACAGAACCTCTTTCTTTATGAATGCATCCATTGTAAGCTTTTCCATGATTTTGCTCAGGATTAATGTCAAGCTAACTGGCCTATAGTTACCCAGCTGCTGCATTAAATGTAGAATGATACCACTGACTGAAAGTTTAGGAGCTAATCTGCCTCAATAAAATGGATTTACCTAGCTGTTATAAATTTAACATTGCAGAGTTACAAAACAGCTTGGTTTTAGGTTGGCAAATCTAAAATAGTAGCAGTGACATAAAGAAAATTCTCAGTTAAGTTTTCTGCTGATAAAGAATGATGATTTTAGACGCAGTGCGTACTTAGTGTCATAAACTTATTTTATGTTAAAAAATGTGCTTTGAACATGAAAACAGGACAAAATTGAAAAACTCCAGTTTATAATGCACAGTGTAATATTTGCAATGTAATGTAGTCCTTTTAAAATATTATCCTCAATATTTGCATTTGAATATCAGCTCTCTCCTTCACAGTCCCGTTCCTTCAGATTGGTCCTGCAGTTGTCATAATCTTATATTTACCACATTTCAATGGCATTAGATTGTAAAATCTGATGTCACATATTCAGCATTAAAACTAAGTTTAAAACAATACAAATTTAAACAAAGAATGCACTTTTACAATCAGTAAAGGTGGCAAGAGCAATTAATAATGAAAGAAAGGTACAAAAGGGTTTTAAAGTTTCTCCAAAGTACAAGTATTTCTTTAAATAAACTATATGAATGTGTTTAATCAATTCACTGTTAGATTTCCTCATATTGTAGCTATAGTATATTGATACTTGTATATGATCATGTTCTGTGCATCATGGTGGTTATATATTTCTCAAAAGTTAATCCACTTGAAAATTTATTAAGCAGTAAAACTAAAATTCTATTAACCCTAATGGGATTTACACAAGAGAATTCACACTTAATATGGATGTAGCACTGCCGCTTAAAATTGTTGCCACAGAAAAAAGCAGGCTTACTGTAGTTAAAGCACAGCCATCACATTTTCTATTTATGTAGTCCTTCACAAGGGTAATCCTCTGTGTATTAGGGAGAGAGGAAAAAGCCAGAGACTGGTTAATCTTTAAGCTTCTCAGATATAAGATAAGATAACTGCATTTGCCAATGAAGGATGATCTTGCATGTGAGAGAATAACAAATCACCACTGGAATTAGAGCTGTGTAAATAACCAATTTTTCAGTTCAGTGGCTGAACCAGAAAAAAGTGTTATTTTGGGAAGACCCAAAATTAATTTTTTTTTTTAAATTGTTGAACCAAAAAAAGTAAAGAAAAATACATTGAAACATTGTGTTCTACTTGAAACATCATTTGCTTTGTTTTTGAGGGACTTTTTCTTCAATTTTTTTACCTTTTAATTTTTTTAAAAATAAAACCAAGGTAAAAATTCAAAACACAAAGCCATTATCAAAATGAAACATTTCAACTTTTTGAATTATTTTGTGGGGTTTTTTTCAGAAGAAACTATTCAGCAAATTTGATACGACTTTGTGAAATGTTTCAAGCTACTCAAATTTGCATTTTTCAGCAAAAAAAATTTCATCCAATTCTAACTGGACTAGGGATAGAAACACATTATGTTTGGCGCAAGTGCAATCTTTGTCTTCTCAAGTCCTGAAGTTGCTATTGCCCATATTTATGTCATAAATTGCTACTGCTTCTAAACTGCTCCTTAATGTACTATCATTAACAAAAATTTAGACTCTTTGTACTCCCTACAACCGAAAGAAGTAAAAACACAAACAAACAAAACACCTTTTTCTTTTGCCATCTATGGCAAGTGCGCTTGATCCTGCCAACATTTACTGATGTATTTGAATAACTTATTTTACTGGAGTGGTCCTGCTGAATATTCAAGTGTGTAAAGTTGAATTCAGTGGCACTACTCACAGGTGAATTTCACCCCTACGCAGAGAATCAGAATGAGACCTATGAACCACTGAAGTCTCTTTGGAGACATCAAAATAGGTGGGGTTTAAATGGTACATGGGACTTGAATGATTCATAGATTTTGTGCTGGCCCTCTGCACAGGGGTGAATTTCATCCTAAGTGAGTGAAATTATTCATAAGGGTTATGGAGGATCAGGCTCTATTTTAGCAGAATGCCTCATGTAGGCCACAATGAAAATATTTTCTGTGGAAATTAGCTCTATTCTTTCCCACATTCCCATGGTTAACATTTTAAACTAAGTGTATCTCAGCAACATACTTTAGCTTCATCTATTTGAGAATGAACTATATCCGCCACCATTGTGAACAGCCTACAGCATGAATCAGGTTCAAAAGCTATTTCCATAGACTTTACGTCAAAAGATTAGGGTCTGATTTTCAAAAGTAATGAACACCCACAGATCCCATTTATTTTCTTTATTTATTCCCATTTATTTCAACTGCAGTTCGATGTTCAGCATCTTTGAAAATCAATCCAAAAATTTACAGTTTTGTCTTTTGTTCTGTTTCTGAAAATGGAGAAAATACTTCCAAAGAGAAGGTTCTCTCTTTACAAGGTGGGGCAATCAACAAAAATTGACTGTTACAGGCTGTGTCATCCACTTCTCTACTTTCTACCTTTCTCCTATCCATCATGAATTCAAAGTTCAATTTAAAAAATATATATTTGTAAAGACTACAAGAAACATCATGGCAGGCTGTGTGATGCGACCCTGGTTTGCACAACAATATAAAAATAACAAACTAAAACAAAAACTATTGGAATTGTACTGTAGCCTAAATGTGCTTCTACTTCCTACAGAAACCATACTATACGTTGACTTGGATCTTTCAGTAATGATATGCAATCTGGGATTGTTACGAAAATATACATGCAACAGAGCATGAAAGACTGAGATAATAAATACCTTGCTGTTCTTAATTTTGATGTCATGTCTGTAATAGACAGGATGTAAATATCCAGCATTTCTTCAGTAAGCCATATTTTCTAAAACTAAAATAACACACGTTGTACGAAGCAAGAAGTTCTGTTCTGAAAACGATGCAAGTGAGACACTTGCTATCTTACACTTCTTTTATTCACTAGGAGTTAAAAAAATCACAAAAGAATGCCCATGGGCTAGGAACCTTTGCCATCGACTGAAAATGCAATCCTTACATAATAAAACGAATGCACAAGTTTTCTAATACGGAATTGCAACCTAGAACTTCTAGTTAATGTTGTATTGCCCCTATGTTCCCTCCACTCCACTGAACAGTGCAGCAGGGAAGAAGATCTGTGGAAAAAACACAGGGATCTCATGAAAGAGAAAGGTAGTTCTGCTAAGTGCTCCCTCACTACCACCATCTGCTTTTATTCTTTCTGCAAAATATCCACATTGCTGTTGAGCCAGTTGCAAGAGGGAAAAGTGGTCAAGGTAAGGAGAGAGAAGCCAGGAAAAAGACAAAGGAAGAGCAAATCTAAAATTTATGTGCACCTTAAAACCTGTGCAGAAGAGGGGTCACATCTCAACCATAATATATTAATCTTCTCCTCTGCTACAGGACTGTTGTGAGTTCACAAAGCACCATTTTGGCCCAGACAGCTAACCGCAGCCCCTTTCTGGTCCCTTGTCCTGTGGTCATTCTGTGCTCTGGTTGGGCCCAGTCTATCCTCACCAAAATGGTTTTCAAGATAAATATAAAGAAAAAGGTCTGTGCATATCATAGCCTACATATCAAAAGAGCATGCAAATTCTTTAAAATTCCATATTCTGCTCAGCCTCCCACCCCAATTATTAAATTACAGGGTATTAAGAGAAACTACATAAAGCACTCTGAAAAGACAAATTTCAGAGACACAAAATGCTATTGCCAAAAAAAGAGAGCATGCAATTAAGTTTTTAAATAATTCTTATCACATTTCATACTAAAATTAGCACTTTCAAAAAACAATAGCAAACTGCAATATTACCAAAGATGCTCAGCTGAGGTAGTGTAGCAATGCACAGAGACAGAATCCTGATCATTCCTTAAGTTTTGATGTTATGCACAAATAGCACTCATCTACCCCTTAATTATTAAAATAATTCTGTAACTCTAAAGTGAATCTAGATTAATATTTATATGAAAAGATTGAGAAGAATTTCATATTTCCTTTTTGTACTAGTGCAATAACAAAAACGTATGCTATTCTGCTTGATTTTCAGTGAGAATACATTAGCACAAACTTTTAGTTAATTGGGCTCTCAGAGTAAGTACACAGCAATGAACATTAGTCTCTCCTCATTGCTTTTTAAAACCTTTATGTCTACCCAGGTCTCATAGCCTTACAGATTTTAATGGCCTTAATGAAGAAAAAAAGCATTGTTATTCAATTTGATTCAAGCTGATATCCATTCAGAATGACAATGTCGCCATTCACAATGCTATTGTTAGGGTTGTCTCATCATTTCTATTTTAAATCCTGTTTATCAGGAGTTTTTAACTTGGCAATATATTTATTTCCTTTCTCAGGTCTGAAACATGGCACACAAAGCATATAATCTACTCCCTCAAACCAACTTCTGTACACAAACCAATTGTCAAACACATATATTTGACCAGTTATTCAAAATCACAGCTCATATCACTCAAAACCAGCATTGATCTAAAAATTGAAATTTGGCAATACAATACTCCATAATACAAACAAATTGCTTTGATTTCCTGACTGTAAGAAACAAAATTAAAAATGTTTGTAAGACTGAGCTTCAAATATTTGCTTCACATATGCATAGTTGCTTTGCATCTAATTGGTCTCCAAGATTTTTAGCACACAAAATTAATACCTGTAGGGGTATCTCAAGTTGGACACCCAAGTTGTTAGCCACCTTAGAAAATGTACGCCTCATGGTATATTGAGCCCTTTTAGCACGTTCAGGGGCATATTCAATATTGTGAATTACAGAGATAATTGCAAATTACAACAAATTAACAAAAAAGATAGAATACCTTTCACACAGGTACACTTTGCACATCAAATCCAAAATCCTCAGGAGTGCTCCCAGCTCAAGGAGTTGATAGGTACTAGACACATGTCAACAGGTAAGAGGGGAGAACAATCCTTCCCCAATGCCTCAGAGGGACTGCAGAGCTACTCCATCTAATCTGCATCCTTTATATAAGGTGAATGACCACGGCATCTGCTTAGCTATGCATCTCATAGCCTTTGCCACAGTTCCTCTAGGCTATCACTCAAATGCCCCTTGTGTACAGTCATCCAGGGAGCTGCAGCAGAGCCTGGCTTTTTATCACACAAGATCAGTGTAGTATTTAAGCACATGTGCAGTACAACCCAATCCTCCAACAAAACACCTTCTGCATCAAATTTGTTAAATGCTCTGAACAAGATTCTCCTCATCTGCCCAAATTGTCCATCTTCCCCACGCACCTTGCCTATGATGAGAATATTAAGAATGTTTCCTCATTTTTGGTTTCACAAATATGGTCACCCTACTCTCACTCATACACGTAAATGTGGCTAGAGTTGCTTCTCGAATATCTAACTTCAACTCTTGTGTTGACAAGTGCAGCATAGGTGGCCATGAATGAATGGGCTTTTTTGTACTCTGATCCAAAATTGATCATTAAATTGAATTGCATTTAAAATAGACTTTTCCTTCTCCTCTTCCCCATGCTACCCTACTATAAAATATCCAACAGTAGGTAACCAACAGTGATGGTGAGCATGGAGAGTTGGCTGAAGCAAGAACACAATTGGATCCTGAGATTATTACATTTTAAATGAAAATTATTGTTTTCTAAATCCTGGTTCTCCTATTGGGGGTAAAAAAACAAGAAGAGAACAAAGGGGTACCTCTCAGCCAGCAGCAGGAACAGGAAGTTGAAGGATGATAGTGGGTCAAAGGGCAGGCAAAAGAAGCGAGATCTGCAAAACATCTACAGAGAAACCCAATAATATGACTGGGGGAAAAGTGACCTGGCTGTAAGAGTCACAGATGGACCACAGGAGCCTGGATAAAAAGCATTCAGTCCTTGAGAAACTGCACCCAGGAGCCAGACTGGATCAACCCAAGATGCCAGTAAGTGCAAATGGGTTTCTGGAAGAAGAGTATTACCTATTGATTTAGGCTAGTTCCCAAGTCTGGAGACAGCATTAGAGTCAGACTAGTTATAAAGATTTCTGTACATATTCTCATGCATTTAAGAGGTATCTGGAAGATGGAGAAGTGACAAATAATTTCTTCTTAACAGATAATAATCAATTAATCAGATGGATTCACAACATGTTATACATAGGTATGACTTCTGAAAGGGAAAAGGAAACTTTAAATGCCGTTTCTTTGCTCTAACACGAGTTGGTGAAATTACTTTGGACCACCATTATAGAAATGAATGTTTCCCACTGACCACTTACTATCGGACAGTGAAGTCAGAACATTTTTTGAGCTGACTGATTGTATTGTCTCCTGACAGCTATTTAGGGCTCCTGTTAACTTAGAAGACAAACCCTCATTGGTCTGGAGAATCACATCTACTTCCAGACATCATACTTAAATTTTCTGGAAGGAAAAAAACCACCTGTTAACTGCATGGTTTTGGAGCTGCCAGTAGGATATCAGACATTATTGGGTAACCAATGGAAAATTATGTTTCTTTATGCAAAGAGAATTACTAGTGAAGATTGGCAAGTGCTGAAATTTTACCACTGTATGAGTAACTGCAGCATGTTAATCAAGACTGGAAGTGTTTGTGCAAATATGGCAACTGCCTGAGATGATTCAAGGAAACAAATTAGACACATTAATAAGACCTGGCTCTTCCTTACTTCACTTCCTGAGAGAAGTGAATCTCCATTTCCTTAGTCCTTGATCAAAAACTGTCTTCTCAGAAGTCTAGTAGTTGTTTCATAATGTAGTCAAGTTTCAGAGTAACAGCCGTGTTAGTCTGTATCCGCAAAAAGAAGAACAGGAGTACTTGTGGCACCTTAGAGACTAACAAATTTATTAGAGCATAAGCTTTCGTGGACTACAGCCCACTTCTTCGGATGCATATAGAATGGAACATATAATGAGGAGATATATATACACACATACAGAGAGCATAAACAGATGGGAGTTGTCTTACCAACTCTGAGAGGCCAATTAATTAAGAGAAAAAAAACTTTTGAAGTGATAATCAAGCTAGCCGAGTACAGACAGTGTGATAAGAAGTGTGAGAGTACTTACAAAGGGAGATAGAGTCAACGTTTGTAATGGCTCAGCCATTCCCAGTCCTTATTCAAACCGGAGTTGATTGTGTCTAGTTTGCATATCAATTCTAGCTCTGCAGTCTCTCTTTGGAGTCTGTTTTTGAAGTTTTTCTGTTGTAATATAGCCACCCGCAGGTCTGTCACTGAATGACCAGACAGGTTAAAGTGTTCTCCCACTGGTTTTTGAGTATTTTGATTTCTGATGTCAGATTTGTGTCCATTAATTCTTTTGCGTAGAGACTGTCCGGTTTGGCCAATGTACATGGCAGAGGGGCATTGCTGGCACATGATGGCATATATCACATTGGTAGATGTGCAGGTGAATGAGCCCCTGATGGTATGGCTGATGTGATTAGGTCCTATGATGATGTCACTTGAATAGATATGTGGACAGAGTTGGCATCGGGGTTTGTTACAAGGATAGGTTCCTGGGTTAGTGGTTTTGTTCAGTGATGTGTGGTTGCTGGTGAGTATTTGCTTTAGGTTGGGGGGTTGTCTGTAAGCGAGGACAGGTCTGTCTCCCAAGATCTGTGAGAGTAAAGGATCATCTTTCAGGATAGGTTGTAGATCTCTGATGATGCGCTGGAGAGGTTTTAGTTGGGGGCTGAAGGTGACAGCTAGTGGTGTTCTGTTTTTTTTCTCTTAATTAATTGGCCTCTCAGAGTTGGTAAGACAACTCCCATCTGTTTATGCTCTCTGTATGTGTGTATATATATCTCCTCATTATATGTTCCATTCTATATGCATCCGAAGAAGTGGGCTGTAGTCCACGAAAGCTTATGCTCTAATAAATTTGTTAGTCTCTAAGGTGCCACAAGTACTCCTGTTCTTATAATGTAGTCAGTACTTTATTGGTTTATGATTCTGATAAACCCAGAGCCTGCGAGTAGCAATAAAAATAACTGCTAATGAACAGATTTTTTAATTTCTACTAATAATATATCATATCCACCAACCCAAATTGAGGCACCATCAGGGCCTGGACAAATCAGGACCTGTGATGGGACATATAAACCCCACACTGGGATAGAAGAGGTTAAGGAGCAGTTCTGGGCCCAGGTGGCTCTGCCTGGCCACATGTGCAGAGCTTACACAAGGAGGAGCTTAAAAGAGAGCCAGACAGCTCAGAAGGCAGGCAATAACCAGAGGAGGAGCTCTATATTTATAAAAGAAGGTCTTATTTATGTTAAAATAGGCAGACAGAATTTATGTTTTGAGAACAACACTGTTGAGATTCCTATGCAGAATAACAACACCTTTAAATAAATCTATAATGTTTACAACACATGTAAAAAACTAAACAATCTAAAATTGGAAGAGTTAGTGATGGATAGCAAAGGCCTGTACGTTATTTGTGGAGACCTTAATAGCCATAATGAATTATGGGGAAGCAGAAAACTGACTATAATGGCAAACACCTGGAATGATTCATTGACTGCACAACCTGGTATTTTTAAACACTGGTTTAATTTGGTGGATGGAATCTTTTCATGTTTACATCTGGAATTGCAACAAGCAATACAGCAAGGAAATGCAGATGGGAAATCTATAAAGAAGATGGAATGAGAAGTGATCACTTTCCTATACTAATTATTAGGGCCGTTGATTAATCGCAGTTAACTCACATGATTAACTCAAAAAAATTAATCAAGATTTAAAAAATTAATGGTGATGAATCACAGTTTTAATTGCACTGTTAAACAATTGAAATTTATTAAATATTTTGGATGTTTTTCTACATTTTCAAATATATTGATTTCAATTACAATATAGAATACAAAGTGTACAGTGCTCACTTTATATTACAAATATTTGCACTGTAAAATGATAAAATAAATAGTATTTTTCAATTCAACTCATACAAGTACTGTAGTGCTATCTCTTCGTCATGAAAGTTGAACTTACAAATGTAGACTTATGTATAATAAATAACTGCATTCAAAAATAAAACAATGTAAAACTTTAGAGCCTACAAGTCCACTCAGTTCAACTTTCTGTGCAGCCAATCGCTAAGACAAACAAGTTTGTTTACATTTACAGGAGATAATGCTGCCATTTATGTGCCAGATATGCTAAACATTCGTATGCCCCTTCATACATCAGTCACCATTCCAGAGGACATGCTTCCATGCTGATGACACTCATTTAAAAAAAAACAATGCATTAATTAAATTTGTGACTGAACTCCTTGGCGGAGAAGTGTATATCTCCTGCTCTGTTTTACCCGCATTCTGCCATATATTTCATGTTATAGCAGTCTCAGATTATGACCCAGCATGTTGTTTGTTTTAAGAACACTTTCACTGCAGATTTTTTGACAAAACGCAAGAAAGGTACCAATGTGAGATTTCTAAAGATAGCTACAGCACTCGACCCAAGGTTTACGAATCTGAAGTGCCTTCCAAAATCTGAGAGGGATGGATTATGGAGCATGCTTTCAGAAGTCTTAAAAGAGCAACACTCTGATGTGGAAACTATGGAAACCGAACCATCAAAAAAGAAAATCAACCTTCTACTGGTGGCATCTGACTCAGGTGATGAAAATGGACATGCATTGGTCTGCATTGCTTTGGATCGTCATCGAGCAGAACCCATCATCAGCATGAACATATGTCCTCTGGAATGGTGGTTGAAGCATGAAGGGACATATGAATCTATAACGCATCTGGCATGTAAATATCTTGCAATGCCAGTTAAAACAATCCAATGTGAATGCCTGTTCATCTGCAAATGTAAACAAACTTGTTTGTCTGAGCAACTGACTGAACATGAAGTAGGACTGAGTGGATTTGTAGGCTCTAAAGTTTTACATTGTTTTATTTTTGAATGTAGTTATTTGTTGTACATAAGTCTACATTTGTAAGTTCATCTTTCATGATGAAGAGATTGCACTACAGTACCTGTATTAAGTAAGTTGGAATACTGTTTCTTTTTTACAATGCAAATATTTGTAATAAAAAATAAAGTGAGCACTGTACACTTGGTATTCTGTGTTGTAATTGAAATCAATATATTTGAAAATGTGGAAAACATCCAAAGATATTTATATAAGTGGTATTCTATTATTGTTTAACAGCGCAACTAACTGCAATTAATTTTTTTAATCACTTGACAGTCCTATTAATTATATATCAAGGCCAAAGTAATGTTGAAAAAACTGAAAGAATCCCTACCTGAAACCTTAGAAAAGCAAATTGGGGTCTCTTTAAGAGTAAGTGTGATAAGTATCTAAGTAACAATTTCGTAAGTGATAATTTAGAGGAATTTCATGGTAATATAATAAAGGGAGCTGTAGCAGCAGCCAACCTAGCTATAGAATATTGAATTTCCACAAACTCAGAAATCCAGTTCCCTGGTGAAATGAAGGATGCAAAGCAGCAATTAAAGAAAGAAATACAGCAGACAAACAAGCAAAAAAAAATGAATAGCAAGGACTTAATGAACTATAAAAGATGTAAAGTGATGGCACAAGGACTATTAATAAAGCAAAAAAAGATTTGGAGAAAGTATTGTGGGAAAATTACTTAACAAGCTAGATGTCTTCAAGTCACCAGAGCCCGATGAAATACATCCTAGACTGCTCAAGGAGCTGACTGAGGAGGTATCCAAGCCATTAGTGATTATCTTCCAAAAGTTATGGAAGACAGGAGAGTTTCTAGAGGACTGGGAAAGAGCAAATATAGTGCCCATCTAAAAAAAGGAAAATAAGGACAACCCAGAGAATTTATTGACTAGTCAGCTTAACTTCAGTACCCAGAAAGACAATGGAGCATATAATTAAGCAATCAATTTGCAAACACCTAGAAGATAATAAATTGATAAGTAACAGTCAGCATGGATTTGTCAAGAACAAACCTAATAGCTTTCTTTGACAGGGTAATATGCTTTGTGGATGGGGGGGAAGGGAAATGGTAGATGTGGTATAGCTTAGTAAGGCTTTTGATACTGTCTCACATGACCTTCTCAAACAAACTAGGGAAATACATGGAGCTACTGTAAAGTGGGAGCGTAACTGATTGGAAAACTGTCCCCAGAGAGTTATCTGTAGGTCACAGTCAAATTGGAAGGACATAATGAGTGGGATCCTGCAGGGATTAGTTCTGGGTCCAGTTCTGTTCAGTATCTTCATCAATGATTTAGATAATGGGATAGCGAGTACACATGTAAAGTTTGCGGGTGATACCAAGCTGGGAGGGGCAAGTGCTTTGGATAATAGGATTAAAATTCAAAATGATCTGGACAAACTGGAGAAATGGTCTGAAGCAAACAGGATGAAATTCAATATGGACAAATGCAGAGTACTCCACTTAGAAAGGAAATATCAGTTGCACACATACAACATGGGAAATGACTGCCTAGGAAGGAGTACTGCAGAAAGGGATCTGGAGGTCATAGTGGATCACAAACTAAATACAGAAAAATGAAACATCATTCTGGGCTATATTAGCAGGAGTCTTGTCAGCAAGACATGAGATGTAATTCTTCTGCTCTACTCCACACTGATTAGGCCTCAATTGGAGTATTATGTCCAGTTCTGGGTGCCACGTTTCAGGAAAGATGTGGACAAATTGGAGAAAGTCCAAGTAGAGCAAAAAAAAATATTAAAGGTCTAGAAAACATGACCTATGAGGGAAGATTGGGTTTGTTTAGCCTGGAAAAGAGAAGACTGAGAGGGACATAAGTTTTCAAGTACATAAAAGGTTGTTACAAGGAGGAAGGAGAAAAATTGTTCTCCTTAACCTCTGAGGACAGGACAAGAAGGAATGGGCTTAGATTGTAGGTGGTTTAGGTTGGACATTAAGAAAAACTTCCTAACTGTCAGGGTGGTTAAGCACTGGAATAAATTGCCCAGGGAGGTTGTGGAATCTCCATCTTTGGAGATTTTTAAGAGCTGGTTAGACAAACACCTGTCAGGGATGGTCTAGATAATACTTAGTCCTACCATGAGTGCAGGGACTGGCCTAGATGACCTTTCATGGTCCCTTCCAGTTCTATGATTCTATGAAAATGAACAAAGATTCCAGGGACTCAGAAATCCTAAATTAAAAGACTGAATGGATACAGTGCAAAAACAAATGTATACCCAGACTTATAGTAAATGATAAAGTTGAAAGTTCTAACTTAGGAAAAAGTGGAAATTATAGCAAAAGCATTCCAAAAAATTAGTAGTGATACAAACTGCTACTTTGTTGAATATTTATAAGATTACTAATGACACCCAGCAGGAGACTGTTAACAGCACTACATTGTTTAACATCATGATTAATGATCTCCTGGAGAGTGTATGGGCAAGAATAGGTATTACCCTATTTGCAGATGACTGTGCTATATGGGTCAAACATAGAAGACTTAAGATAGCCGTGGAAAGAACCAATGAGGTACTTGGGGGGGAGGTGAAAATGGGAAGATGCTTGCGGATTTAAGTTCTCACTTTGTAAAACAAAACAGAACAATCTTCACAAAATGGAAGATTGGGGAAGAATGGAACATATCTCTATGCACAGAAAATTCAGGTCATTCAAAATTTTATATTTTTAGGAGTTATGTTAAGTAACAACCTAATTTGGAAGGCTCATATAGAAAATATCAAGACTAAATGTAAAGATCATAGAATCATAGGACTGGAAGGGACCTCGAGAGGTCCTCTAATCCAGTCCCCAGATACGATGAATTTGCTGAAAAGTATTGCTGGGAATAACTGAGATACAGATAAGAACACACTGATGGCACTGTATAGGACACTTAATAAGATGACCAGTTATAGATTATGAATATCACACCTTCAATTTGGCTTCTAAATCATCATTTAAAAAAAAAAAACAGAGACAAATCAAACCCAGCTGCTGCAATTCACATGTGGTGCAAGCATAACACCACCATTATGTATGATGCAGGTAGCTACCAGAGAAAAGCCTATAAATTTAAGGATGAAATTGTTAGATTTAACCTTTTGGGCTAAGGCTAATGGTTAAGGTTAATAGTAAAGATAAGAGTATTGTTGAGAATTAAGTAGACAAGATGTAACTGAATGCCACAAACTCCCACATGCTAACAAGGTTAAAAGGGGGTAAATGACTTGAATGAAAAGGAAGATATTAAAATCCTTAGTAATGGGAAATCAAACTATAGCTGGGCAGTTGTCATACCAGTTATGGATTGTGGAATTATACAATCAAACAAAGGGAACAGCAGGATCATCAAATATGATTAATAAAATTTATGAGTTTATATATGGCAAAGCTGACCCCATTTACCATATCTATACAGACAGATCTAAAGATGACAACATGGGTAGAGTGGGAACAGTCTTCTGGTATCCCTGAATTTGGAATTAAGAGATAAGGGAAACTATCCAATTTTGTGACTATTATCATGGCTGAATTGGTGGGCATACTGTTGGCACTGACCTGGGTAAGGGATGTATGCCCAGCTACAGCTGCTGTCCTATCTGACTCTAATCTGGTATAATGAAGCTCAGAAAGAGACCATCAGAAAGCAGAAATAAATTAATTAAATATTGTTGTTAATGATGAAGATAGTACAATTAAGTATACATATACTAATAGTGTGGATTTCTGGCACGTCAGGATACCTGGCTATCAAGTGGCAGATAAAGCAGCAAAAAATGCCTTAAAAATGAGGAAGTTGATATAAAGATTCCTCTGAATACCCATAACTTCAAAAGTTTGGTTAAGAGAGAACTTAAGAAGAAATATGGACCAAAAAGAGTAAAAAGGATGAAGGCTCTATGAAATATATCCTAAACTTGAAGATAACATTATACTACACAGCTAAGACAGAAAAAGTGAAACAGCTATATTTAGAGTACTAAGAGGTCACCGTGGCTTGAATGATAATTTGTATCTATCAAACGCATACAAAGATGAGTTATGCAAAATGCAAAATTAAAGAAACAGATGAGCATCTGCTATATCAATGCAGGGAGAATTATACAGAAAGAACGATTATTTATGTAGAATTGAGATGTCTCACAAAGAAAGAGTATAGTTTGAAAGGATTGGTGAAAATGCCAGGAAAGTGGGGTAGCATTAAAAAAAAACATTACTGTGCTTTTTTAAAGATAAAGGACAGGATGAGAGGATATAGATTTTGATTATGCAAAAACTGTGGTAGGTGGTGGTCATAGCCTCAAATGCTGAGCTTATGGCTGCAGTGCCATAAAATGACAGGAAAAGAAAAAGAAAGAAGGGGGTCAGACAGGATAGGAGGCGCAACTTAACTTGGGAACTCCTGAGTAAGGGTACAGCTGGAGTCCAGGCTGCAAGTGGCATCTCCCACAGGCTTAGAGGATGGACTGGCCTTTACCTAGCACTAGGGAACCTTTCAGACCATCTTGTGGATGATCTGCAAGGCTTTTGATCACGCCCTGGATTGGCAAAGTCAGTAGTAGGAAGTGATTCGGGGAGGCAGCCCTGAAGCACTTCTAGATGTTTGACATTGCTGCCTTTCATAGGGTCTTGGGCTGGAGCCTGGTTGTAAGGGGGGGCCTAGGTTCCCCTACTGACCCCACCTTTCACAATGGGGCACATACCCCTTCTTCCCAAGAGGTAAGAGGGATAGTGACATTGTAAGCCCCAAGGCAAGAGCACGCAACCCACAGAGGCCTGGATGTGGGCTGAAGACTCTTTTGTGCAGAACATTGGACTTTTATATTTTGATGGATTCTGTTAATCCTTGAGAAGGGGGCGGTAGACTCAACTGGTGACCTGGCCAGAGGGCCGAGTGCTTGAACAATTTGTATAGTGGGGTGCTAAGAGTCATCAAACCAAACTGTAAACACTGCATTTAATGGAAACCACTTCAAGCCAGGAGATCAATAGCACCCCCAGCACCCTGAGTTCCAGCACCTACGGGTTTGGTTTGAATGAAACTCCATTTTTTGGTGAATATACTATACTGTCATAAAAGTTCCCCTAGCTCTGGTCAGGTGTAACCATCCTGTTATTTCAGGATGCTGTATTACACAATCAATCAAATATTTTTCTTTCCTAATTATATTGTTAAATACATGAGTAGTTTCTGCAACAAGGAATCATCTGCCCATGATTACCTGGGTTCCTAGCCAACTTCTGTGTTTACAGGATACATGAAGGGTAACTTGTAGTTCTATGTTCAGTATGGATATTTGATAGGATATGATGGTTCCTAAGGAAACAATCCAACTCCACTTATGTTCAAAACTCCCATTGACGTCAAGTGTGGTATATATAAGGGATATGTTGCATTTGGCATCTAACTGCTTTATAACTGTATCAATCTTCTTTGATTCAAACAGAATGGCAGCTAGTAATAGTTAAATAGAAAAACTTTTCTGTAATGTGGAATCATCTCCTGAAAAGTATCATTTGACAACTTGAACCCTATTATATAATCATGTTCAGAAATGCTGTTCATAATAACCTTCAATGATTTCAAAAGTAGCATGATTCAAAAGTTCAGATACATCAGTGACAATATTACATATTTAAGCAAATCATGTTCAATAATAATTGCCAGATCCTGCTATATGTGAAATGTACAAATTAAACTCAATGCTTTTTATCTCTCATTTAGATATTATTAAAAAACCTCAACAGAAGAAATATCTAATAAGAAAATTACAGTGAGGCATATACAGAGTGTAAAGATGTATCTAGAGCATGAAGTTATGTCCCCTTGTTGGGTAGCAGCAGTAAAAGGCTACAATAGTATTTTTGGTTAAGGCAAACAGCTATTTGAAGAAGGTCCCAGACCATCATTAGGAAAAATCCTGCAGTCCTTCAAGTAGAACTCTCATCACCTATATAATACAGTAGTGGGTATATTGGAAATACCAGAAACAGACAGTTTGAAATGTTCTGATCCAGTCTACTTTTAATGTTATGGCAGAAGTTTAGAGCATGGTTGGATTTTTAATTTTCAGTGTTGTGATTGATATGCACCTGTAGAAGGGAAGTCTTCTCATTTCATAAGCTGTATACTCACAGTGCCAGATCTCAGTGACTGAAAAGTAAATAAGAACTTGAGTACAAATACTAATGGCCCAATCCTCCCCGTCACATCCGTGTATGGAGAGGAGTATTCATCCATAAAAAGAGTGTGTTCACTAAAGCAGAATGATACACCCTTCTACTCAGTCCCAAGGAAACCCCTGTATGGGACTCAGGCTTTTCTGACCTGGAGCAAGCTGGAATCCTTCAGATTCATCTCTTCCCAATTCTGCACCGCTTCCCTCTCCTTGCTATTAAAAACACTTTGAGGCATTCAAATACCATAAAGAAGGAATAGGGCCTAGACTGACTAGGTCAGTTCAAGAGGCAAAAGCTCCTGAAGAAGCCCTGGAATAACATAGAGAGTTCAAAACCAACACCAATGCCACTTCATGCCTCTCATCTTCAGTTTTCACAATTTAAGTCAGGTAGGATATAGTTGGTACATAGGCTAGAAGACCTCCAATAAAAATAAAGATCGTGCAGGAAGTAGTAGTCTTGGAATAGAACCAAAGTCCCAGCATAGTGAAATTAGAGATGTAGGGTAAAATTTTCAGAAGTGCCTAGGAGCACTTTTAAAAAGTATTTAGGCACCTAAAGATGCAGATAGCTGCCTACAGGATTTTCAAAAGTGCTTAGATACTTAACTCCTATTGATTTTAAAGGAAAGACAAATTGTTATTGTGATGCTGGTAAACCAAGTGCCAACTCTGGCCCGCCAGTTGGCATACGCTAAGAACTGGCAAACTCACAGCTGGAAACCAAACCAATTCACCTATATGTTAGTTTTGTTCAAAATAGGTATTAGTCTTATAAGAATGTATTTAGTGTTTAGACTCTATGAAATGCTTGTAAGTTGCTGCATGCATTAATCTCACTTGTAATGTCTATATCCTATGCTATTAGGAAATATATATATACACATGTTGCTTTATTACTTTGAAAATGTTTGCACTGAACTTGTGAATCCGGGCATGGAAATTCCCCCCTCCTCCCCAGCCATTCCCATTTGTTACTGGCTTGGTGAAATCTAATTATAGAACATATCAATTTGGGGTCTCTGCCCTGTTTTTGGCAGTCTGCCCTGAGGTAGGCACACACAGTCATGAGCCACACCAGCCAGTGTGACTGTTATGTAACCAACTTTGTATATTTTTCATGTTTTTGTTATTGTTTTTCTTAAATGTTAAAGAAATACCAGTATAAACATACTTGGAAAAACTACCATGCTAGCTAGTTAAATTAGACAAGCTGAATGGGGGGGAGGGATAGCGATAGCTCAGTGGTTTGAGCATTGGCCAGCTAAACCCAGGGTTGTAAATTCAATCCTTGAGGGGGCCACTTAGGGATCTAGGGCAAAATCAGTACTTGGTCCTGCTAGTGAAGGCAGGGAGCTAGACTCAATGACCTTTCAAGGTCCCTTCCAGTTCTAGGAGATAGGATATCTATATTAATTAATACATTAATGTAAGCAATATATAATAATAAATATAAAGTATGTTTCAAAGAACAAGAAAATAAAACTTCAGGAATTTACAGTTTTCTAAACTGTTTTTAGAAATGTATTTTATCAGTTGTTTTCATATTCAAAGGACTGCAAGTATGAATCACAGATTTGACATTATGGAGTTTCTTGACTCCAAGCATGAAGCTGTTCTTCTGGTTCATTAGTCAAGAAAGAATTGTCCCAGAAAAATAAAATCCTAGTCTTGCATCTGTTAAAATTATAAATAAATATTATCACAAGGGCACCAAGACAGTGTGCCCAAGTAATGTATTAAAAACCACATATTTTCATTTTAAACCTTTAGCTGTCTTGCTTGGATCTGCCTTTTTTAATATCTTTCTCTATGGCCCCAATACTACAATCTCATCTGGGTGAGTGGACCTTTGTGCTTACCTGGATCAGACTTATGTAATTCCCAACAGAGTTTCATCAGAAAATGTTGCTTTGTCAAACATGAAATTATTTGTAGAGGAACAGGAAGCATGAGGTGGTATCTACACAGTATTTTGGAGTGAACAGCCCAGCCCAGCCCAGCCCCATCCCTAGGCTTCAATGTCCAAACTCCAGCCTGAGCCTCAATTTCAAAGTCCTATCTATACAGCTATTTTTAGAGCACTAGTACAAGCCCTACTAACAGGGCTGGCTCCAGGAACCAGTGCAGCAAGCAGGTGCTTGGGGTGGCCAATGGAGGGGGGTGGCACATCCAGCTCTTCGGCGGCAACTCCCTCAGTCCCTCTCGAAGGGAAGAACCTGCTGCCAAATTGCCACCAAAGAATAATGAAGTGGTGGCGGTAGAGGTGCTGCCGATCGTGGCTCTCCCCCCTCCCCCCCCCGCTGCTTGGGGCGGCAAAAATGCTGGAGCCGGCCCTGCCTACTAACCCAAGTCTGTCAGCCTAAACTGGGAGGCTTGCTCTAAAATGCTGTGTAGACACACCCGGGCTCCACTCATGGCTCCAGCAGGGTTTTCAGGGCTTCCAGGATCCCTGCTCAGGAGCCAGAATTCTGGCAGCCTTGGAAGCTCTGGGAGACCCAGGCAAGCTGTGGCTCTCAAAGTTGAGGCTCTCAGCTCTGCCATTTTGGTGTTCTGAAGTTTCCTAAATGAAATTTGTCAGAATCTCCAGTTCACAAGAAATGTCTACAAAATTTAGACTTAGTCTGAATCATCAAAACCATATTTTGAAATGTCTAAATTTCCCATGCACAGGAAATTCCTAATTTGAGGCAGCTCTATTCCCAACAGAATCTGCAAACTATATATCTCTGTTGTGGGAATCCCATAGTTGAAGTATTCAGTATTGTATGTACAGTATAGGGACCATGCACATAATAGAGTGTAATGATTCCTTTGAGACAATTATGGTCTGCTGTGCGTGCTGAACTCAAAACTTTAATTGCACCCATTAGAGTCAGGCCTGAATATATTTTTTTAATTTGCACAATTTTTTTGTTGTTGTTTTTGTTTACAGATTTCTTTAATTAGATTGAGTAAATAATATTTGTAAAAAGACTTAATACTTATTTAAATAAAACAATCTAGCTTGATTAATGCCAAAAACTATGTTTTTCTTTTAAATTTACAGTTTTTAATACAGGAAAAAAGGCAATACATGAACATAAATATGTACTGAGAACGTTAGAAGGCTGACAAACTGATCCAAAATAAGATTTTCAAAAGTGTTTAAGTGACTTGGGAGATAAAGTCCCATTTACAAAAGGGACTTAGGCACTTAGGGACACATTTTAAAGGTATTTATGTGCTTAAAGATTCAGATGGGCACTTAATGAGATTTTCAAAAGTGCCTACTCACTTAACTCACATTGATTTCAATGTGAGTTAGGCACCTAGGGCTAGATCTGCATAAACGTGTCATTTGAACCCAGTTTAGAACTGAGTGAAATTTTTTCAGTGAATAGCAAATTCACCAGTTACAGTAATGCATTTTGGGGGGCATTGAAATCCTTTGTGAATTCCAATCAAATTGGCTAATAGTTACGGCCAAAAAAATGAAAAAATAAATAAATTCAGAAATGTCAATTTAAGATGGGAATCAAAACCTTTTGTTCAACCCAGAAAAACATGTTGGGTTTTTTCTTGGTTTTTCATTTTGGCTAATCAAAAATCAATTATTTGCTCAGCTCTACCTAGGTCTCCCACATCCTAGGATCACCCTTAGGAGTCCCATTAATTTTCAGTGAGATTTAGGCTACTACAGGCTGAGATTTTTTTTGAAAATGGGACTTAGGCACTTTTGAAAAATTTACCTGCAGTCCTTAACCTACTCCTCTGTGCATAGGAAATAATGTTTTCACCCCTCAGCTCACAGAGTGCTAACCTGCCCATTGTTTTGAGACTTTTCATGTAAATTCTGTGTGTATTCTATATTTTCTGCTGCATTCATTTTAACATTTCTTATAAATTACTTATTCAGCATAAATCTCAAATGGCATGTATTGTTCAAGCTCTGTGACAAAAACATGTCATTTGCAAGCATTTTTAATGAATGGGACACAGTAAATATACTTAATTAATGGGACATTTTGATTAATTTTTATGTATTAGATTGTTCAGCAGATGAATTTCAGTCTATAGACAATTTATTGAAGACAGATATTTTTAGATTAAAAACTACCTTTCCAGATTTCTGGATGCTTTCCAAACAATTTTTCTTTTTTTCCTTTTTAGGCACAAGTCTCTGCATGTAACAGCAGGAATACAAATTCTGTCCAGAGCATTTAAAGAGCTGGCAAAAGTATTTTCTGTTCTCCTATAAAGTTATCAAACATTTAAAACAAAACACTAAATTCCTAAAAACAAGGGCTGAATTCCAAGCAGATTCATTATAGTAGCACCAGTTGCATTGCTTTAAGATCTCTTGGGGGCTTCATTATAAACTCTTTAAGTAACTCAAGTTTACACATTCATCAGGGCTGAAATTTGGCATTCGAGTTCTCAATCCATGATATTGGGGAGTAGGGAGGGGAAAAAGGTAGTTTGTTTTGTTTTTTCAAACACTTCCTTATTCACTTTCCTCCACACTATTCATGATTTTGTAGACTTATACCCCTCCTTAGTAAATTCTTTTCTATGAACAGTCCTCGTCTTTTTAAACTCTCCTCATACGGAAACTGTTCCATACCACTAATCATTTTGTTGCCCTTCTCTGTACCTTTTCCATGTCTAATATATCTTTTTTGAGCTGTAGTGACCAAAACTTTGTATAGTATTCCATGGATTTACAGAGTGTCATTTTCATATTTTCTGTTTTATGATCTCTCTCTCTCTCTCTCTTTCCTAATATTTTCTTGGCTTTTTTTGACTGCTGCTGCACATTGAGTGGACATTTTCAGAAAACTATCCACAAGGATCTCTTTCTTGAGTGGTAACAGCTAATTTAGAACCTAACATTTTGTATGTGTAATTGGGATTGTTTTTTTCAATGTGTGTTACTTTGCACTTAACACTGAATTTCATTTGCCATTTTGTTGCCTTGTCACACAGTTTAGTGAGATCCCTTTGTAACTCTTCACAGTCAGATTTGGATATACTATATTTCATCATTTTGTATCATCTGCAAACTTTGCCATTCTCACTGTTTACTCCCTTTTTCAGATCATTTAGGAATATGTTGAAAAGCCCTGGTCCTTGTACAGATCAGTGGAGGACTCCGTATTTACCTCTCTCTACAGTGAAAACTGATACATTGATTCCTACCCTTTGTTTCTTATCTTTTAACCAGTTACTGATCCATGAAAGGACCTCCCTCTTATCCCATGACTGCTTAATTTGCTTAAGAGCCTTTGCTGTCGGATCTTATCAAAGGCTTTCTGAAAGTCCAAGTATGCTATGTTGACTGGATCACCCTTGTCCACATGCTTGTTGATTCCCTCAAAGAATTCTAATACTTAAGTGAGGCATGATTACCCTTTACACAAGTTGTGTCGACTCTTCCCCAACATATTGTGTTTATCTGTGTCTCATAATTTTGTTCTTTATGCGATCTTTCACATAATTAGAATTTACTAATGGAAAAACTAGTAGAAAGCTTTCATGATCTAGTACTTATGGTTCATTGGAATTCTGTTAATCAAATCAGGGAACAGAAATCTAGTCCAACTAGTCAGAACTTTGCAACCCAACTCAAATGTTAAATTTTGAATTTCAGATACTAAGTCATTCAAAAATCATTGTCAAATCAGGATTTCAGCTAGAGGCTGTGGGTCTATTACAGGAGTGGGCGGGTGAGGTTCTGGGGCCTGCAATGTGAAGGAGGTCAGACTAAAAGATCAAGATTATCCCTTCTGGCCTTAAAATCTGTGTGTCAAAATTCAAGAAAATTATAAACTTCAAGAACATTCTGCAAACAGAAGTAGAGATGAAATTTGTCAAACAAATTATTCATTAAGCTCTATGTATTCATAATACAGCTTAGTGATCACAGTTCCATATTTTTTCCTGGACTGAGGTAAAAGAAAACAGTTAATTCAACCACCCCAGAAAATCACAACTATTGTGGAATCACACTGGGAGAGAGAGGGTGTCTCAAGCAGCCAGGACCTGAAATATTTAGGACTTTTTAGATTAAAACCAAAGCCTCAAACTTTGCCTAGACCTCTGTTGGTAGCCAGTTCAGGTCACAGAGCAAAGGTGTGAAGTGCTTTCTGCATGAAACACCACTTGATAAATGAACTACGATCTGCAACATTAACGAAAGCACAGCAATATAGCCAGCAAATGACTTCCATCTAATACTAAGTGTAAGTGCAAAGAAGATATCGTCTCACTAAGTGCCTCTTTTCCATGCTGCAGATTGAACTTAAATCAATGTTTTCTCAGATTTGCCAGTCATCTGCCTACATTTGCCTGCTTTTTACCTTGTGTTCTTGAATGTAAGAGTCGATGCACACGAGGTTTAGACTTCCTTCCTGTTTCTACACCAATTTATGTCCATTACAACTGGCTGGGAATTTTTCAACAAAATGTTTATTCATTAGAAAATTCCAATTAGTGGATCTAAACTTTTCTCAGAAACATATCAAGTTCCATGAAAATTTCATTGAGAAGGTTTCTGAGGATGGAACCTGTGATGAAAATTAGAGCATGCAAGACCTACCCTGGAACAACCTGCTTGTTAGGACACTCACTAGGCATTTGGGAGACCCAGATCGGGACACCCAAGTTTCTCAATCTTTTCTGTTGGACTTGTTCTATTTCATATCAATAATTAAATACCAATTAGGCTAGAGAGAGACTGACGCTATAGCCAGCCTGCTGGTTAAAATACTCACCTGGAATGAGAGAGAGAGAGAGAGGTTCAAGTCCCTGCTCTGAGTCAGTCAGAGCAGACACTTGAACTTGGGTCTCCTACGACCCAAGTGAGTGCCCTAGGCCTGTAGCTATTCTGACAAGGGTCTTGGTGTTTTTGTGAAAAATTTCAGAAGGACTTGCAGAATGGAAACAAATTTTGAAACCTGGATATTTTTGCAACATAGAATTCTTGTTTTCTGGCCAGTCCTAGTGTCCATGTATAGCCTCTCTCCACACTTGCAGTGAAGGACATCCACCTTCCTGCATACCATTCAAGAACATACAGGATCAAGGGACAGTATAGATTTGGAACTTTCATCTGATTCTGATCTTTAGATTTTGACATGTTTTATAGGGAAAACCTTAAATCCGCAAGGCAATGGCTAGCAGTGCTGCTGACCTACTTACATATCAGTTCATGCAAGAAAAAAGATACAGTAGATATTGCTGGTTTGGCCAACAAAGCACATATTATTAATCACAGCTAGGATCTGGCACTGAATAGACCTTAAAATCAAGAGAGCAGTACATTTATTCTCATATGACTGCATTGAAAATTGACCCTGGTGTGATATAAATAAGAAAATGGAATGTTGTGGAAATTCTACTAGTTCATGTGTTTTGTTTTATTTGAATGTTGAAGTATCTTTTAAGTGATCAAAAGTGTCTTTGAGTCACAACAATCAATGATGGTAGAGACCACATACTGCTCTAATTCTGCTCCTCACATTTTGTAGACATTAGGGGGCTGCTTGAAAGACATTATTAGAAGCTTTTATTCCAAACTGACACCATGTAAAGAGTTTTCCTTGTTAGCTTCTTTTATTTTTGAGGCTCCGCCATGTAAATTAAATCATGCTGTTAAACAGCTCAGTAATCAAGATAGTAATATCAAAGCTAAAATAAAGAGGTAATCTATACCACATACATATATTCAAACAACATCTGAAATATCCTCCTCTTCTCTAGTTCTTTATCAGAATGGTCAGAGCTGTTCCCTTATTTTATAAGTGTTTTAACCCTCCCATTTTGTCCCCTATGTTGCTGAACCCCCTCCATTTATTCTTTTCCTTTGGAATTTCGTGAATACGTTTTTAATGAGTTCCATTATGTTTGTAGTATACTACTACACAATAGTACACTTCCCCAAGTCAGTGACAGAGGTATGCACGGAACCATTGTTAGAATACTCTTACAATATTAAAGGGAAGATAAAGGTGATTTCCCACCTTCTGATGGAGTCATCCCCCTCCCTATCTCACTGAATTCTGCTACTAAATCATCCTTGAAATCCTTAAATCATCCCCCATGAAATAATTACTGAAGTGCAAAGTGTTCATCTTTGGAATGTACCAAGGGCCTGATCCAAATTCTCACTGAAGTAAATGCAAAGACTTTGGATCAGAACACAAATGTTTGTTTTGTAAATTAATTTTCCAGGAAAGGCTTTACCCCCACAAGATCTTCCTCAACTCTTGCCTCCACATTCAAGTTATACATGCTAAACACTGTGCTATGCTATCAATGTATTTAATATTTTTCAAGAAAAAATATACGTATATCCAGAAAGTACAATGACTTTAAGATTGTTTGCTATGAGGTGTTGCCTGCTTGCTTGGTTATTATATTGAGAAAATGGCTTTGTTCCAATGAAAAAAATAATTACATAGGCTTCCCAGTCAAAGACCACATTTCTCTGCAAGCATATACACCACCGGAACAAGGATTTTGTCACAAGGAAAGGAAAATTTTAATGGGAATCCCTTATTAAGTGATTGGCAGAATATCACTGTTCCATAGGGCTTTTGGAGAAAAATATGCTTAATAAATATAATTATTACATCCCATCTAAATACAAACCAAGGCCAATTGCTGACACAGCAATAACGAGTTTACTACTACTACTACTACTACTAATTAGTATTTACATGGATAGCTCTTCATCTGCCCATCTCAAAGTGCTTTACAAAAGTGGGTATGTAACATTATCCTTATTTTACAAATGGAAGAATGGGCACAGAGAGTTGAAGTGATTTGGCCAAGGTGACACAGCAAGTCAATGTGAATGAAACCTACATCTCCTGTCCTAGCTCCATTGACCTAGTAATTGAAACACATTGCTCCCCCCTTGCCCCATGTAGGGAGTAGTTTAGGGCAGAATGACCCAAATGCACATGCTTAATACTACAGGAGTTGGTAGTGATAGCAAATTTTCATTCTCTCACAGGACTCCTTTTGTAGCATGGTAGTCCTTAGAAACCCTACCAGCTTCCATGGAGACTAGAGGAAGGCAACTTATGGAATATGGGAACCAAATCAGCCCAGAAACCCTTTCCAGAGATATACAGACCTAATTGGGAACACCAACTATCCCCCACCCCCCTCATCCAAAACCAAGAAAAAAGAAAAGAAAATGAAGGTGAGTAATATTGTGTATTTAGTTAGCCCCTCTCTCACTTTCAAGTTGTCTTTATTTACATAAAAGAATCATTTTGGCTCTGTGAAAAGTAAACTCAATTTCCTTAGAAAATATTGCTTTTAAATCTTGATTGTATACGAAATTATTTCTGCAATGTTTATTCATCTTGAGAGAAATTTAATTACTTTTGAGAAAACAATATAATTAGTTTTGCTAATGTTTAATAGTGTTCTTAGTTAAGTTATTCTATTGCAGGGGTGGCCAACCTGAGCCTGAGAAGGAGCCAGAATTTACCAATGTACATTGCCAAAGAGCCACAGTAATATGTCAGCAGCCCCTCATCAGCTTCGCCCCCGCTCCCAGTGCCTCCTGCCCACCAGCAGCCCCACTGATCAGCGCCTTCCCCTCCCTCCCTGCATCTTCCAATCAGTTGTTTTGTGACGTGCAGGAGACTCGGAGGGGGAAGGGGAGGAGCAAGGGCATAGCAGGCTCAGGGGAGGGGCAGGAAGAGGTGAGTGGGGGCAGGGCCTGTGACAGAGCCAGGGGTTGAGCAGTGAGCATCCCTTGGCACATTGGAAAGTTGGCACCTGGAGCTCCAGCCCTGGAGTCGTTGCCTATACAAGGAGCCGCATATTAACTTCTGAAGAGCCGCATGTGGCTCCAGAGCCACAGATTGGCCACCCCTGTTCTATTGCTTTGTCCCAACAAGATAATCAATAATTCACCCCCACCAAAGTGGCCTTCCTCAGATTCTAGAGAGAAAAACAGGATTTCAAAGAATTCTAACCTTAAGCGCATCTCTACCCTGAAAACTGATTTTAAAAATGGCATTGCTTAGTTCCAAGTTTATGGTGTCCAAGTGATTTCTTTATCAAATCTGCCCAGTTCACAATTAAAAAGCAAAGGTTTTATTAATTAAAATTAATATAAATGATTGTTGGTCCTGCAAACGACATGGAAGCTAAGCATTAAGCTTCATTTTCTGGCTCACACATTGCCAGTGATAAAAATTCTGAAATCAAAACATAGCTACCACTCACTAGATAAGGGGAGAGAGTACAGGGGATTTATCAGACTCTTTAATCAGAAAAGTGATCAGATATAACTCTGAATATGCAAGATAGCAAATACATTGAGTTTGAAAAGTCACTATACAAAAATAGCACATTCTAAGTAGAATTGCATATTTTCTGCCATTTTCCAATTCAATAATTCAATGAAGGTCACTCATCCTTAACAAAAGAGATGTTGAAACATTACCAATAGGACATGGGGGAGCAATATCAAAGTTAATATAAATGAAGAAGCATTATGGAATGGTCTCCCAAAAACATGCCATATAGATCAATGAGATGAATAAAGCTAATGTACTCTGAAAATACTTTAAAACAAGGGTTCTCAAACTTTTGTACTGGTGATCTCTTTCACACAGAAAGCCTCTGACTGCGACCCCCCCTTATAAATTAAAAACACGTTTTTAATATATTTAACACCATTATAAATGCTGGAGGTGAAGCGGGGTTTGGGGTGGAGGCTGATAGTTTGCGACCTCCCATGTAATAACCTCGTGACCCCCTGAGGGGTCATGACCCCCAGTTTGAGAACCCCTACTTTAAAACGTCCATTTCTGTTTATTTAAAATCACATGAATCTTTACTTCCTGCAAACCAGCAGATAACTGTGTATTCATTGCTACTCAATTATCTGATGAAAGTTCAACACATCTCAGAAGCCACAGAAGTGCGATCAATAGTAAAAAGAGTTATGTCTGGATTCTGTACCAGTTTTTATGAGTATACACACAATAAATTTCCAGAGCTATTTTTCCTAAAATGTTTATAGGAAGAGGAGTCACTGAGCTACAGAAAGCCCTCCTTAATAGACTAATCTCTTTTCAAGGCAACTGCTGCCTCTTGCTTGTCAACTGGTTTAATAACCACTGTAACTCAAAAAGATACAATATGCTGGTCACTTAGAAAAAAATATAAAGGCTTTCAGAAGTAGCCCTTACCATATATAACAATCTCATTTGAAGATCCACTCTTGTCTTCTATATAATATAGATAAGAATGATAATCCGAATTCCATACACTAATGTTCTATCAAAGATCTAAATAAGCATTTTAGAAGTGAAGTTATTGCCTAGAAAAATCAATCAACTCATGGACAAGCACTTAAATACTACAGATGCTGGCAGGTTTAATTAGCCTAAAAAAAAAAAGGCCCCAATCCTCAGTTGCCGTAAATTGACCTAGCTCTTGTCGCAACTCTATGCTCAGACATGATGTCTGTATGGCCAATTGTCGGTCAAAAGGTCACATTGGTGTCGTGTGCAACATATTGGTGTCGTGTGCAACACATTGGTGCCGTGTGCCTATTCTCGAACCTTCTGCCTGGTCAATTGTAGGTCACATTGGTACCATGTGGTACAATACCGGCGTGTCGTGTGCATAAACTTAGTGTGCCGGGTGCAGTATCTGTTGACGTAGAGGGCACCAGCTCGGAACCCGGTTGGTGTAGGAGCGGGGGACCAATCGAATGCTGGCACAAGTAAGGGTCCTCAAATAAAACTATGTCCCACGCCAAAATCTGTGGGAGTGTCCGCGTGTTAGCTGAAAGGCCTGATCACCCTTTCAGCCAGGGTCTCCTCCAGATTTAGTCAGCTCGTGTCGTGTCATTTTGGATTACATCCCGTCATGCCCCTGGTGTCTGTACTGCTGGTCAGCTGCGCCTGGAGTGTGGTATGTGCATTTCAATTTTTGTAAATATTTTGTCTGCTTGGCCTCTTCCCTTTTTCTCCTCCCTTACTTGGTACCAAATCTCGTGTATAGTATATAGGGGACAAATTGTTGTATTAATTGCTGTTGTGGTATAGGATTCGATTAATGTATGTACGGTTTACTCAGTTTGTATGTCTGTTCTGGTTTTTAGTGAGCAGTTGATTATAGATCATTCGGTTTTTCGCTGTTGGATGTAAATAGACTGTTTCAAGTTACATATATTACTGTTCTGGTGATACTTTTGGTTGATGACTTGTTTTCTCTTTTAATTAGAGTTGTGTAAATATTTTTGCTCTGATAGTATTGCTAGTTGGTAAAAGTACTCCTCCCCAGCCCAAGCTGTAATTCATTCCCCATTAATAAACAACCACATGTTTTGAATTGCAATCTGTTTTTGCTTCAATTTTCCTCCTTCACTCAAATACTCATTCGAACCTGCATTGGTCTTGGACAGCTCTATTGAAGTCAATGGAGCTATGACAATTTACATCAGTTAAAAATCTGGCCAAATCAAAAGATCATGCATCACTTTATAGCAACAATTCAAGCATATTTAAAAACAGTGCTAGTTTATGTGTTTGGTGCAGAAACAGCTACGCACCTACAGATTAAAAAGAATCCTCTCACAATTTGTTTTCAGCAACAAGCTTGTAGCTGTTTACTGTCATGTGATATCCTCCTATGAAAACAGTCATATAATAAATAGAATTCAGTTTGAATAAAGACCTTGTAACTTAAGGCATGGCTGAGATATGAAGCATATAAAGCATGAAAATAATAGGATTATGTCTGCATCACTTTGGCTGTCAGTGGGAACATTGTTGTAATAAGGCAGTTATAAAAAAAGGAAGGGTGTATTGTTAAAATGTCAAGGCTCATTGCAATTTAGTTTCAGTTCACTTTTTGTTGTTTGAATGCAGCACCAGACAATGGGATGTTGGCTGGAAAGGAGAGGAGTGACTCCCACCCATGTCTATTTACTTCTCCTCCAATCTTTAAATGTGTATTATTTCAAAAGGCCCAATCGGGCAGCAGCATACAATCTTCTTCCTGTGCCCTTAATTTCAGATCCTCTGTGTAACATACTTGCTGTTCACTTCAGGCCAAATCTTGGAAATGCGCTCACAGCCTAATTAATAAGCTCAGGAAATTTCTCATAAAGGGTGTGGGAGGGAATGGCACGATACTCAGCCCTAACATGCAGTTTCGAACACACAGTTGGGATGCTGCTGCATGATGCACTATGAGGAAAGGCAATAGCAGATGTGAGCCATGTGGAATTTTAGCCTTGTGGATTCTCACTCAGAGCCAAAACTACAAATGCTATGTACAGGGAATCTCCATAGGGGATGAGTAAAGGAAGACTCCTCCTACCCATGCTGCAGAGCACCAGCAAAAATTCTCTGAAACTGCTACTACACCCCATAGTCAGTAAAAAAGGATGCTCTTTTTGCCTTTGCACTTCCTTTTCCCCTGCTGCAGTCACATCCCCCTCAAGCTCACTCCTCTGCCGTCATGGAAAGCCGCCACCCTGCTCTGAGGCACGCTAAGCCCATTTGCAATGGTATTGTGGAGTATCCATAGCAGTCAGGTGTCTCTGCCTCCAGAACCCCTAAATACAATGCTAGCAGACCCCAAAGACGCCCGTTCTACTACTTCTCCCTTCCTAGCATTCCATTGTGGAGAGATGCTTCACAGCTGTACTCCATGGTGTGCAGAGATCCTCTATAGGGGTTTTCTACTGTCTGGCCCACTCAAAGATAGAAATGTGGCATTTTTACTGATAAGGGCCTCACATAGATGCACAGGCACACTATAGATTGGCCCTTGTAATGTTAGACCTATTAAAATGTTTACCAAAATGCTGAGGAAATATATTTGGTAAATGCAGCAGAGGACTGGGCCTGAGGGGGATGTGACTGCAGCAGGTGGGTATGTGAATGCATTGGCTGAAACCCCTAGCAGGGGAAAAGGAAGTGCAAAGGCAAAAAGAGCAACCTTTTTTACTGACTATGGAGTGTAGTAGCAGTTTCAGAGAATTTTTGCTGGTGCTCTGCAGCCTGGGAAGGAGGAATCTTCCTTTACTCATCTCCTGTGGAAATATTATATCTCCTATAAGCCAGTGCTTTTAACTCAAGATGTTGACATCACTTCTATCAAATATTCGGTTTATTTAGAAAGTTTATATCTATTATTCAGCATTTCTATAGAGATATAGTCTACACACAACTTATACTACACATTGCTAAAGCAAAATACCTTCAGCCACCTGACTAAATTCATAGGCTAATATAGCTTTTAAAATTTTACCTAAATATTTGTATCCATCTTTTCCATCCACTATAGGTTGCACCCAGGTTGACTTTACTTGAACTACAGTATTCTGCTTTGCACCAGCAGGAGGATACAGTGTGAAAGCCATTTCGAGCACTTGATGCTGCTTGATGGTTGTTACTTCAGAAGTGCGACCTGGGAACAAATAAACAGCATTTATATAGTGCCCTACAAATACACTTCAAATACTGAGGCATATCCTTTCTTTTAATACATGCATGCAATTCACATTAACATTAATGGTAGTTGCACATGGATATTTGGCTTCAGCACATACTTCAGAATTGTTTCATACCCTAAATTGGACTCCTGAGCTTGTGCAGGCTGAATCATTGAAGCACCATAGGCTATGGGGTTAATGCATGTGATTTCACAATCATGGTAATAATTTGGATAGATTCACCTTATGATGATCTCGGCCATTAAGCATTATATAGCACAATGTTAGGATTCTTCATAGGGATATTTTATTAGTAGTATTCTAATAATTAAACTGGTATTATGTACAGAAGCTTATTCAATAATGATGCTCACTAGCAGATAGTATGATTTAATATGTTTCCTCACACAACACTAATTTTCAGGACTGAGATTTTCAAAGAGGTTGAAAATCTCTAAGGGTTGGGTGCATAACTCCCTTTGGCCCCTTTGAAAGTCCAAGGCTAGATGCTTTCTGTGAATTAGTCATGAACAGCACAACCTCAAGCTTCAGCCTGTAAATTATTTCAGAAAATGAAAGATGAGCTACAACTTCAAGCAAGCAGTCAGTCTCTTCAATAATGATTTAAAATGAGCAGTTGCTGACAAGATAGGAATGGGCACTTTTAATGGGGTGGCACCCAACTCTTTCAAGTGCCCCTGGTTGAGTGTATGCGTGCTTGCAGTTTTTCCTCAATTTCTAGGCTCCTGGTGCCTCGTCAGCCACTGCGCTTGTCAGGCAGGTCTTTGGTGACTCAGTCCTCTGGCCAAGTCTCTCTCAGTCCATGTGCAAATAAACAAACCCATTCTGGTGTATAAGTCCAGAATGTCCTGCAGCCCTCCCCAGGCTCAGTCCTTTAACAGTCTAACTGGGCTCATTGAATTTGGTGTAAGGGAGGTCAGGGGTGTTCTGGGGGTTCAGAAGGGAGGTCATCCGGGGAGTAGGTGTGACAGAATGAAGTTCCAATACACCCAATTCTCCACTGATGTAAGGTACTTGAGGAACCTTAAATCAATGGTGTACATTGATTTGTACCTTGTAGCTTTAACGTATACTGGGCATGGCAGCTGAGAATGAAGGAGCTGTGACCAGCTCTCTGACACACCCTACCCCACGCTTCACCCAAGTCTTGGCACAGTGCAGAATCAAGTCCATGGTGTTTAATGAATGTTGTCAAAAAATGCTAATCATACAGTAGACAAAACATCTCCAGAAGAGGGCTGAGGGCATCACAACTCATGTGGCTGAATTGACAGTGCTTCAGTTCACTGATCATTATAGCAGGGTGCAAGGGCTCTCTTCTATCCTCATTGTGGAATGCCAGTCTCTGAACATTCAAACACCATAAGTAAGCCCTTCCTCCCCCCCAAATCACAATATTGGCTTAAATACCATGAGATTTATTAATATTGGTTTCTTCTTATTTGACTTCTGTTTGTTTGTTTTACTCTTTAGAGTGCATTTGCTTGTTTTCCAGCTTTTTTCTTCAACCATGAGGGCTAGATACTTACTTTCTTTTTCAATAAAAGCTGAGATTCTCATGTAATCTCTTAATGATACCTTTATGAAACACACAGAACATCATGCCACTCATGGTCAAATCATTGGAGTTGGCAACATTGGGTTGGTATTCAGTTTGAGGAGAAAGATTTATTTTGTATTTGTGTTTAAAGTTAGAGAAACAATGGGGCAGATGTTTCCGATACTGTGAATGCACTTTGTTTTTTACAATATTAAGTGTATTGTGTAAATTCTAGAGAAAGGAAATTAATAAATCCTAAAATGATAACTCAATGGTTTAAGACACAATAATTCACAGAATTATACAATATTAAAATACATTGGGAACTATTTCCTACCAGCTTATTTTTTAAGTGAACTTGATGCTTGTTGAAAGCATTAGACTGACAGTTCAGGAAACTAAAATCCTATCTTTGCATACAGTACAGGCAAGTGGTGTACGTTTCTCTATATTATATTGGCAGTATTGGCCAGGAGGAAACACATCTAAGTACTGCAAGGGATATTTCACTCTCCATACCAATTAGTCTCCAGACACAACCCACCTTCAGGACTATCAATTGTAGTAACATCAGGCTACTAGGTGTGAACAACTTTGGCATCCACTAGAAATCATCTCATGCCACTGCACAGCCATCCATCATTGATAACTTTTGGTTGTTAGCCATCTGAGCTATATTGAAACCAATATCAGAGGCAGATCTGTATCTGGTTAACAATTAAACTCCACAGCTCTCAAATCTGAACTTCTAAAATTTCTTGTCACAGTTCAGTAAAATCACTTCATGTTGCATTCATTTTCTTCAGTATGAAATAAGTGAATGTCACACTTTTTTGTCATACCATTTTTATTTAACAAATTATTTTCTATTCATTAGTAAAAAAAATTATAAACAAGGCAGCTCATTTATCAAAATGAAAAATGTTCTACTCCTTGAACAAGGAAAGGGGATTCTAAATAGACTGTCCCTGTTCCTAAATTAATGGAACTATCTTACATGTAATATTTTCTTTTAAGCGTTAATGTAAGCACTCCATGATCATTAATGAAGAGGTAGAGGAACAGGAGTTACAGTTGAAGGGCAAAACTGCTAAGAAAGCATTTCAGAGGGATGTCACTGAGTGATACGATCTAGGAAAATAAATGTAAGGCTCATTGATCATTGATATCATAATTAAATGCCTATAGTACATGACAAGGAAAAAGGACAAAAACATTTATTAAAACTTGACAAAGAACATGACCTGCAGGACTAATCAAGCAGATATACTGAGAGGCCATGCAAAGGGTTACAGTCAATAACCCTGTATTTTAAAATGGTTTTATAACTTAAGAAACAACATTTAATAAAGCTTCCTGGTTACTATTTACAAACTCCTTTGTACATAACAATCCAAAATTTTAAACCCAGCATTAGATCATCAGCTGGTGTAAACTGTCACAACTCCAGTGATTTTAATAGAGCTAGCACAATTTATACCAGCTGAGGATCTTCTAGCACTTCCAGGTCTTATTTTTTTCACTCCAGTGAATGGCAACATATTAAAAATATAGATAACTTGAGTTCTGGGATGTTTACTCATTTTTAATATAGAGACAACAAAATGTTAAAATTTAAGGCCATTTTGGTAGTCCTCATCACGTTCCAGTATAAACATCTTAAAATATTGCAGTATATAAAGTGATCCAGGGAGACTATCAGTTCCTATCCAGACTAACAACACCTACTTCACCCAAACTCATACACACCTTTCTAAAAAGTATGGGAGAACAGAATTATACAGGCTAAACTGAATAAGGAGTACAATAGCTGATCTTGTAATATACACCAGATTCATTGTAACTGAAGAAAGTTCACTAAAATCAGATGAAATTCATCTCAGAGAGCTAATGAAACTAGCAGCAGTAGCATGAAAGTGACTGTGTATTATTACTGAAAACTAACAAAGTACAGCCAGGATCCCAGAACTGGAAAAATGACAAAACATATTACCTATTTTAAAGGAGAAGAAAAACTAATACCAGGGGAACTGCAGAACAGAAAATTCAAATTCATATTGCTAGCTAGCAAAACAGTCAATTTGTAAGCAGCTCCCAAACCTTCGGCAAGGGTGATAAATAGTAAAAATTTGGATTGGCAGAGACAAAACATGTCTATTACATATATTAACTTGCATGAGCCTCCTGCTCAGTGCCATCACTACCATTAACCACCTTAACACAATGCAACTTCCCCACAGGCACTCTCAATTTGTATTGGAAAATACAATACCCAGCGGTTATCAGACTTCAAGATGAATGATCCACTCTTCCATTTGCTCATTACCTCCCAGCTCTCGGGGTGGCAAACTTAATTTTTGTAATGCCCCTTCACACCATACATACAGTAAACAATATTAGATCCATCTCTCTGCATCTGTTAAATATTAGACTTTAAATTGAAGGCACAGCACACTAAGAAAGTTTACAACATACAGAAGAAGACAAAAATAGATTTATGCATGTGTATGAGAATATTTCTTGCTTATAATTGTAGCAGTTATACAAATAATTTAAGCACCAATTTCCAGTTTATTACACCAAACATTCTGATTTCTATTGGTTCAGACCGCTAGAAAGATCCTTTCCCTATCAGGAAGTTCTCCATGTTGAAAGCAACAGTGGTACCACGCTCAGGCTCGTCAGATTATAAAATAACATTCCCTTTGTTCCCTCCAGGATGTGGAGACCAGGAAACCATATTTTTCTCTAATCAAACATCTAAATGCTTGGCACAGATGGGTTCAGTAGGAAATTTATAATTGGATTCCCTGACCATTCTGTTCCTAAAACTCTTTGATAAAGAATGGGTTAATTAAATTAAATTATTCTCACAATACTGGTAATAAATTTCCATTATTTTGATGTTCAATGAAACAACACTCTTTCTAGGTCTTTATAAATAAAGATTGCGCTGTCAGGAAGCCCAACAGCTAAATTGTCTTTTGTTTTGAGAGCCATTTTTTAATTTGAGCCCAGATAGGTAGTACCAGTCTTCCATTTCTTTCTTTGAAAAGGCCAAGCAAACTAAATTACTCTTCTTGTTAGTCACCCATGTTTTGTTTTCTGTCATGGCAGGAACATAATTGTATATGGCATAAGGAAAAGCTGTATGTAGCATATCAATATAGAACAAACAAAACCTATAGGCAAATACATGTGTATGTGAATTACAATATCAGCACACTTTGGATGCGAATCTGCCTGCCTCTTTGCTGATATACATAAGGGAGGAAAAGAGGGAACAGGGAACCCCTCCTGATCTCTTGCATACTTATGGAGGAAGCAGTCAGTGTTGGTGCTTGTGCTTCTTATGTGCAGTGGACACAGGCTAGTCCAGTCACAAGCACCCCACATTCCAGAGGGAACGTGACTAGGTTGGGAGGTTAGTGATCACTGCCGGTGCCCACCAGTTGGTGGTTGGAGGCTGGTGCTAGGGGAAATGCTACACCTCTAAAAAGGGGTAAGACCAGCTTCTGAGTTCTCTCCTACTTCGCCTGCTCCAGCACTCTGCAGGTAGAGTGCCTCCAGCTACTGCCGCTGTATCTCCATTACTCTGGCCTTGACTGTAAAATCCACAATACAATCTTTTACTTCATTTGTTGACAAGAAAACATGTTTAGTGGAGAAAGGGAGGACATGACATTTTGTACAGTGGAGGCAGTGTCGCTTAGTGGATGGAACACTGAATGATGGGGTGGGACACCTGGGTTATATTGGAACACCTGGGTTATATATATATAGTGGGTGATTTCAGGAGGGTCACTTACCCTCTCTGTGCCTGATTCCCCATCTGTAAATGAGGGTAATGATACTTGCGGCCTTTGTGAAGTGCTTTGAGATCTACTGATGAAAAGTGCTATTTAAGAGCTAGGTATTGTTATTACAGGGCTTAATTCTGCTTCAGTTACAGCCTCTAGTTCAACCCTGAAAACCCCATTTGAACTCAGTGGGACCTGCAAGGGTAACTGTGAACAAAATGTGGCCCCTTTATTTACTGTAGTAAGGCAAGAGATACTGTTCCACACAACAATCTCAAAACGTAGATCACCATTTTGCTAAAAAAATGAACATATTTTATTAACGGCTCATGTCAAGGTGAGAGGAGAGGACAGTTGGACCATTTGGGGTTCAATATAATTCAATATATTTTCTTAATAGCTTGGAGGATACAGTGAGGAATACATTGTTCATATCTATGTATTGCATGAAGCCATGAAGAATCACAAAGGGCTTGATAATGCACAGCACAGATGTGGAATTGCATTTGCAAACATTAGGTAAAAGAGATGACTGGGTCAAAGAGTTCAGGAGAACACAATCCTATGTTAATGAAGGCATTAGAGTATACCCATCAAATTACTCCTGCCTAGTGCCAGTGAGAAAAGAGTGAATAGCTAAACAATTCAGTTGCGTGATGTAAGATAAGACTTAAATCAATGTCTCTACAGACACCCATCCTCTGCCCCTTTTATACCCTACATTCCTGAGAATAGGGTATCATAGTTACAGGGAGCTGGAGATTAATTTTTGCTGAGTGAAGTCAATGGGAGTTTTGCTTTTCACTATAATGGGAGCAGGATCATTCATACGCTCAACTCACACTTGCACTGGAATGTAGCAACCTTGCTGAATAAGGCCAAACAGCATTATAAGCTATTTTGAATCATGGACAAAAAGATCAATAAAATAAGATTCATTAAAGACAAATATAATGTGGTTCACATGGGAAGGGATACTCAAATTCACAAGTATAGAATGGAAGACAAATTGAATGTGAGTCAACAATGCAAAGCTATCGCCAAACCCCAAAATGTTGAGTTAGGTTCTGTTAATATAATAAAAATATTACATGTAAATTAAGAGAAGAAATTACCATAAAATGGGTTATAATTGCTTTAAAAACACTTTCATTATATTCAGGCATTGTACAATCAGAGAAAAAATATTTTGACAGTAATTACCTATATTTAATTCAGTTTAATGGTGTGCTACTAGCTGGGATGGGTAAGAAAAATTTAATTTGAGCTAGTTTTTCTGAAATGCAGAAAGTGCCAAATATACTATAATCAGACATGGGAATTACCCATTTTATAGGAATATTAGCCACTCCAGTTGGTTTGGCCACAAATTAAGTACTATAATCAATTTTGATTACAAAAGACAAACTGGACAGAATTCAGATAGCCACACAAATTATAAAACATCTAAAAATTTAAAATGATGGGGAAAACGATAAAGAGAACTGGATATGTTCACTTCAGAGAAAAGATGACTCAGGTTCTTTCCATTGACTTAAATAAGAGCTGGATTGGACTTCTATCTTTCACTCTGTCCAATGAAAATGTTACAGTTAATAAAGGAATAGCTATAAAAAAGAGTTCCAGATGTTTATGAGGTGATCGAGAAGGTATGTAATAGTATACAGAGTGACATCAAGTAATGGTGAACATCCAGAGTTATTATCCCTTGAAATAAATACTGATCTTTGCATTGCCTTGGTCACAATTTGCCTCTAAAAACAATAAATCTTTATGGTCTCAACTTAAGTCAATATCTGCACTTCTTGTTACAGAGAAGCTCGAAAATGAGGGCTACAGTCTTAGGCCTGGTCTACACTACGAGTTTAGGTCGACTTTAGCAGCGTTAAATCGAATTAAGCCTGGACACGTTCACACGACGAAGCCCTTTCTTTCGACTTAAAGGGCCCTTTAAACCGGTTTCTTTACACCACCTTCGACGAGGGGATTAGCGATAAAATCGGCCTTTGCAGGTCGGAATTGGGGTAGTGTGGACGGAATTCAACGTTATTGGCCTCCGGGAGCTATCCCACAGTGCTTCATTGTGACCGCTCTGGACAGCACTCTCAACTCAGATGCACTGACCAGGTAGACAGGAAAAGACCCGCGAACGTTTGAATTTCATTTCCTGTTTGCCCAGCGTGGAGAGCACAGGTAACCACGCAGAGCTCATCAGCACAGGTAACCGTGATGGAGTCCCAGGATCGCAAAAGAGCTCCAGCATGGATCGAACGGGAGGTACGGGATCTGCTCGCCATATGGGGAGATGAATCAGTGCTAGCTGAACTCCGTAGCAGTAAAAGAAATGGCAAAGTATTAGAAAAGGTCTCCAAGGCCATGAAGGACTGAGGCCATAACAGGGACACACAGCAGTGCCGCGTGAAAATTAAGGAGCTACAGCAAGCCTACCACAAAGCCAGAGAAGCAAATGGAAGGTCCGGGGCAGAGCCGCAAACTTGCCACTTCTATGCGGAGCTGCATGCCATTCTAGGGGGTGCAGCCACCACTACCCCAACCGTGTGCTATGACTCTGTCAATGGAGAAACACACAGGGAAGAGGGTTCGGGGAACGAGGAAGATGAGGATGGAGGTAACGTAGGTAGCTCACAGCAGCAAGGAAGCGGAGAAACCGGTTTCCCCAACAGCCAGGATATGTTTGTCACCCTGGACCTGGAACCAGTAACCCCCGAACTCACCCAAGATCCTGAGGGCACACAGGCGACCTCTGGTGAGTGTACCTTTGTAAATATTACACATGGTTTAAAAGCAAGCATGTTTAATGATTAATGATTAATTTGCCCTGGCAATCGCGGCCAGTACAGCTACTGGAAAAGTCTGTTAACATGTATGGGGATGGAGCGGAAATCCTCCAGGGACATCTCCAGAAAGCTCTCCTTGATGTACTCCCAAAGCCTTTGCAAAAGGTTTCTGGGGAGGGCTGCCTTATCCCGTCCGTCATGGTAGGACACTTTACCACGCCAAGCCAGTAGCACGTAGTCTGGAATCATTGCATAACAAAGCATGGCAGCGTATGGACCTGGTGTTTGCTGGCATGCAAACAACATCCATTCCTTATCTCTCTTTGTTATCCTCAGGAGAGTGGTATCATTCACGGTCACCTGGTTGAAATGGGGTGATTTTATTAAGGAGACATTCAGAGGTGCCCGTTCCTGCTCTTCTGAACAGAAATGTTCCCCGCTGTTAGCCATGCGGTGGGGGGAGGGGTGAAGTGATCATCCCAGAGAATTGGGTGTGTGTGTGGGGGGGGTGGTTTAGTTGGGTTTGTGCTGCATGTTAACCCGGAAACTGCAGCCCCTCCTTTTACACTGAAAACCCATTTTAAATGGCCAACCCAATTCATCCTTGATATGGGAAATGAGGGCGCTGCTGTTTCAAACCATTCCCACATGTTACCATGACTGCCTGCAAGCCGAAATCTGTTGCCTGGCACTGCGTGAGTGATCTCTCATACCAAAAGGGCAGGCCCTCACTATAAGAGGAAAAATGCGACCTTGTAACGAAAGAGTGTACCCATTGTTCTCTAAAATGTGTCTTTTTTAACCACCTCTCCCTTCTCCTCCACCAGCTACAAATGTTTCTCCTTCACAGAGGCTAGTGAACATTAGAAAGAGAAAACGGAGGACGCGGGACGATATGTTCACAGAGCTCCAGATGTCCTCCCATGCTGATAGAGCACAGCAGAATGCGTGGAGGCAGTCAATGTCAGACATGAGAAAAGCACAATATGAACGAGAGGAGAGGTGGTGGGCTGAATCGAAGGATGAAAAGAGCAAGTGGCGGGATGAAGATGATAGGTGGAGTCAGCTTGCAGACAGAAGGCAAGAGTCAATGCTCCGTCTGCTGGAGCATCAAACTGATATGCTCTAGCGTATGGTTGAGCTGCAGGAAAGGCAGCAGGAGCAGAGACCGCTGCTACAGCCCCTGTGTAACCAACAGCCCTCCTCCCCAAGTTCCATAGCCTCCTCACCCAGACGCTCAAGAACACGGTGGGGGGGCCTCCGGCCACCAAGTCACTCCACCCCATATGATTGCCCAAGCATCAGAAGGCTGGCCTTCAATAAGAGTTAAAAATAAGTTTTAAAATGCAGTGTGTCCTTTTCCATCCCTCCTCCCCCACCCATCCCAGGCTACCTTGGCAATTATCCCCCTACTTGTGTGAGGAATTAATAAAGAATTCATGAATGTGAAATAACAATGACTTTATTGCCTCTGCAAGTGGTGCTCGAAGTGGGGAGGGGAGGGTGGGGTGGTTGGTTTACAGGGAAGTAGAGTGAACTGGGTGAGGGGGGGCGGAGGGTTCATCAAGGAGAAACAAACAGAAGTTTCACACCATAGCCTGGCCAGTCACAAAACTCATTTTCAAAGCTTCTCTGATGCGCACCGCGCCCTGCTGTGCTCCTCTAACCATCCTGGTGTCTGGCTGCGCGTAATCAGCGGCCAGGCGAGTTGCCTCAACCTCCCACCCCGCCATAAATGTCTCCCCCTTACTCTCACAGATATTGTGGAGCGCACAGCAAGCAGCAATAACAATGGGGATATTCTTTTCGCTGAGGTCTGAGCAAGTCAGTAAGCTGCGCTAGCGCGCTTTTAAACGTCCAAATGCACATTCCACCCACCATTTGGCACTTGCTCAGCCTGTAGTTGAACAGGTCCTGACTACTGTCCAGGCTGCCTGTGTACGGCTTCATGAGCCATGGCATTAAGGGGTAGGCTGGGTCCCCAAGGATCACGATAGGCATTTCAACATCCCCAACGGTTACTTTCTGGTCCGGGAAGAAAGTCCCTTCCTCCAGCTTTCGAAACAGACCAGAGTGCCTGAAGATGCAAGCATCATGTACCTTTCCTGGCCATCCCACGTTGATGTTGGTGAAACATCCCTTGTGATCCACCAGGGCTTGCAACAGCATTGAAAAGTACCCCTTGTGGTTTATGTACTCGGTGGCTTGGTGCTCCGGTGCCAAGATAGGGATATGGGTTCCGTCTATGGCCCCACCACAGTTTGGGAATCCCATTTCAGCAAAACCATCCACTATTGCCTGCACGTTGCCCAGAGTCACTACCCTTGATATCACCAGGTCTTTCATTGCCCTGGCAACTTGGATCACAGCAGCCCCCACAGTAGATTTGCCCACTCCAAATTGATTCCCGACTGACCGGTAGCTGTCTGGCGTTGCAAGCTTCCACAGGGCTATCGCCACTCGCTTCTCAACTGTGAGGGCTGCTCTCATCCTGGTATTCTGGCGCTTCAGGGGAGGGGAAAGCAAGTCACAAAGTTCCATGAAAGTGCCCTTACGCATGCGAAAGTTTTGCAGCCACTGGGAATCGTCCCACACCTGCAGCACGATGCGGTCCTACCAGTCTGTGCTTGTTTCCCGGGCCCAGAATCGGAGTTTCACGGCATGAACCTGCCCCAGTAACACCATGATTTCCACATTGCTGGGGCCTGTGCCTTGTGAGAGGTCTATGTCCATGTCAATTTCCTCATCACTCTCTTCGCCGTGCTGCAATCGCCTCTTTGGCTGGTCCGGGTTTCGTCTTGGCATGTCCTGGCTCTGCATATACTCCAGGACAATATGCGTGGTGTTCATAATGCTCATAATTGCCACGGTGATCTGAGCGGGCTCCATGATCCCAGTGCTAGCTATGGGGTCTGGTCTGAAAAAGGGCGCGAAACTAGTATCTGACGGACCAGGGGAAGGAGGGAGGGAGGGCGGGCCGAGTGACGACATGACGTACAGGAACAGGGAATTAAAATCAAGAAAGGTGGCTGTGCATCAGGGAGAAACACAAACAACTGTCACACAGAATGGTCCCCCCAAAGATTAAACTGAAAACCCTGGGTTTAGCAGGCCGTTGATTTGACGGAGGGAGGGGGAAGCAAATGAATACAGAACAAATCTATTTTTTACAACTGAAGACGACGGTGCAGCATGACTGATAGCCCTCGGCATCTTCTGGGTGCTTGGCAGCAAATACTGGGCGCTTGGCAGTTAGTGTACTAAGACTGATAGCCACATTTTTCCTGTATGATGATGATGGCCTTCAGGGCTATTGCACGATCTGCTGCTCAGGGAAGACTCTGCTAATGTGCGATGATCCAACTTGTAATAGGACGGTTACCAGTCGTAATACACCATCTACTGCCAAAAGGCAAGGGGCTGGTGCAATGCAGCCCTATGGCTGCCAGCCCCACAGCTGCCAGCACCCAGATCGCCGATGAAGGCTACCAGTCATGCTGCACCATCTACCGCCAAAAGCTACTGCTGCTGTGTAGCAATGCAGTCCCACGTCTGCCGGCACCCAGAGGACATATGGTGACGGTGAGCTGAGCTGAGCGGGCTCCATGCTTGCCGTGGTATGTTGTCTGCACAGGTAACCCAGGTAAAAAGGCGCGAATCTATTGTCTGCCGTTGCTCTGACGGAGGGGGAGGGGCCTGATGACATGTACCCAGAACCTCCCGCGACACTGTTTTGCATCATTCGGGCATTGGGATCTCAACCCAGAATTCCAATGGGCGGCGGAGACTGCGGGAACTGTGGGATAGCTACCCATAGTGCAATGCTCCGGAAGTCGACGCTAGCCTCGGTACTGTGGACGCGGTCCGCTGACTAGAGCACTTAGAGCATTTAATGTGGGGACATACACAATCGACTGTATACAACCGATTTCTATAAAACCGGCTTCTATTAATTTGACCTAATTTCGTAGTGTAGACATACCCTTAGATTTGGTAGGAAATTTGTACAAACATCTAAATGCATAATAAGTATTATTTTTATTATTACTGAATTATGGAGAAGGGGGCTAGTCTCTTTTTTGTGGAAATTACAAACACACAATAGTCTTGATCCTGCAAACGATCTGCACATGTACTTTGTTTTATATGTGGTGGCTTTAGTTAAACAAAACCATTCTATTCAGCACCATTAACTTAACCTAAAAATACTGTAGATGTTTACATAAGCCTCCACTAGGGACAGTGTGCTGTAGTGAATTGAGCAAAAGAGTTGTGATGGGATTTTCTGAGTATTATCTTTTTCTTTGTGGTCTTTGGAAATTCACCTAACCTCTGAGTCTTTCACTTTCCTTGCCTCTAAAACAAGGCATTTGCTAAAAAGAATTAGCTAATATTTGTGAAGCACTTACAAAACAAAGTGCTATATAAATACTAAGTTGTTGAGATGATCATATAGAATACTTGAAAGCTATTTAGCTTTTTAGGCTAACAATATGAATTCTGCAGAATGCCATGGATTTTGTTTATTTTTAAAAGGAAATTGAAAGTGTATATTTAAATAAAGCTGTAGTATAAACCAGCATAAGGGCTTGATCTTCCTCTCAATAATGTCAATGGCAAGGCTCCTATTGACTTTAATGGTGCAGGATCAAGTGCTAAAACAGGAAATTCACAGTTAATGTTCACCTGCCATCCACAATTCTCTTGTGTGTGCTTAGGTTATTTTTATAGATAGGAGAGCTGGGTTGTATCTCAGTTGTAACTTTTGAATTTCTGATAGTTTTCGTTTTTTGTGTCACAACCTGAATGTTATTTAAACATCTTTTTTATTATTATTTAACACTGGATAATTCTCTAGAGTCCTCTTCAAAACAGCTAATGTTCCCTTTGGCACTGAAATCCACTTACCTTAACTGACTTCTGTTATACTTCAACCTGATTCTCAGAGTCACAATGGTAATATTCATTTTAGTGTCCCAATAGGCTCTTAGTATTCATCAAATATTTGATTTACATTTTCTAATAAGGCTTATGGAATGCAGGCACATGAAACCCATACCCTGCCATGATTCTTACTACTGTCTCTTTCATTAACACTGCGGATTATTTCTCTAAAATAATTAAAATCTGTAATTGAATACACTAGAATAATTTTGGAAAATTAGTTTAATTATTCCAATGCTTGTATTTGGAAAGATCACATCATTTATAATCACTGAATGAATAAATGTGATTTTTATCCCCCACCTCATTTGGTTGATATTTATCATTTGAGAAGAAATATATATTGATGTTTTCAAATGTATGGCTTGGTTGAGCACCACAGACACAGTTTAGGTGTTGCTTAATGTAAGACTCAAATGGTAAGAATTTATGATTAACTTTTCTGTTCAAAATTAGTTTAATAACCAATCACTGTATCCTTTACTTACAAGTACTTACTGATAAACTCTTCTCCCCCCCCCCACCTACATATCTAAAGCACACAAATTACTCCTTAACTGATGTACTTGTCATATATTTTTAGCCAAGGTAAAAGTATTTACCCCTTTGGGTAACAAACGAAGCATGTATTCAATATGCAGTATTATCTACAGTTCAGAAATTGCAACAATACCTGGGCAGAAATGAGAGAGTACAAGGGGTAACTGACAGATGGACTGAAAGGGTCCTGGCATTCTGGAGTTGTGGAAGTCCCAAAATACACCAGTTCTGCTGCAGTGTTGCTGTTGAGGAGACTCCACAGCCCAGCAAAGGTTCATTAGTTGGTGCCTCTGCAAGAACACTAAGGAGGTTTATGATTCACTGGCCATAAACCACTGCACAGCAATTTGCAGCTGATACTACAGTAGATTGAGTTGCAGAACTGAGTGACATTTTGACATTATAATATAGGTTGAAAATTTTTTAAACTGTGCAGTAAAACAAGGGAAAGACACTAAATGAGTTCCACCTAGTAAAAGACCTAAAAAGTAATAAGAAGGCAGAGGTTTTTAATGCCTATTATGCTTCGGTGTTCACTACAAAGGTTATATGGGACTAGGGTGACCAGACTACAAGTGTGAAAAATCGGGACGGGGGGAGGGCGGTAATAGGCGCCTATATAAGAAAAAGACCCCAAAATCAGGACTGTCCCTATAAAAGCGGGACATCTGGTCACCCTAATTGGGAACAAATACTCAATACAATATTAACAATAAAGGGGAAGGAACAGAAGCCAGACTAGGGAAAGAACAAGTTAAAGAATAGTTAAGTTACAAGTATTTCAAATTGGCAGGGCTTGCTAAAACTCATCCTAGAATACTTAAGAAAGTAACTGAAGCAATCTCGGAACCATTGGAGACAAACTCTGAGATACCTTGGAGAATGGAGGATGTCTGGAAAAGAGCATACATAGAACTTATCTTTAAACAGGGGAAGAAAGAGGACTGGGGAAATTGTAGAGTGTTCAGCCTAACTTTGATAACTGGAAATAATGATTAAACGATTAATTTATAAGTACCTACAGGATAATAGGGTTATATGTAATAGCTAAGGCTTCAATTTTGTCACGGGTATTTTTAGTAAAAGTCATGGACAGGTCACAGGCAATAAACAAAAATTCCTGGCCCATGATCTGTCCATGATTTATAGTATAAATACCCCTGACTAAATCTTCAGGGGAGGGGGGGAGAAGGGTGCCCCAGAGGGCTGGGACTAGCAGCAGCAGATGTAAGGAGTTGCTGGAGTAGCAGCTGCTCTGGCAGCCCCAGGGACCACAGCTGGGGGCCACCAAGCAGCAGCTGCTCCAGTTGACCCAGGGCCAGCTGTCGGGCTGTCTGAGCAAAGGCCGGTATGGCTGGCTCCATAGCGACTCCAGTAGCCTCTGGCTGCAGGGCCGCCCGAGCAGCTGGTGTGGCTGTCCCCGGGGCCATCTGAGCAGCTGGCCTCAGAGCCAGCTGCTTGGGTGGCCCTGGGGTCAGCCACACTGGCTGCTGCAGAAGTAACGGAGGTCACAGAAGGTCACAGAATCCATGACTGCTGCGACCTCCATGACAGACCAGGAGCCATAGTTATAGCCAACAAAGATTTATCAAGAACAAATCATACCAAACCAACCGAATTTCCTTTACTGACAGGGTAACTGATCTGATGGATTGGGGAGAGGGGAATGACACGATAGGGTAGACATGATATTTCTTGATTTTTAGTAAGGATTTTGACAGTTCCACATGACATTCTCCTAAGTAAACTAGGACAATACTGTTTAGTTGAAATTACTATAATGTGGGTGCATAACTTGTTTGAAATATATTTAAAGAGTAGTTATCAACGGTTTGCTGTCAAGCTAGGAGGACATATATAGTGGGGTCTTGCAGGGGTCTGTAGTGAGTCTAGTACTAGTCACTATTTTAATTAATGACTTGGATAATGGAGTAGAGAGTATGCTTGTAATATTTGCAGATGACACCAAACTAGGAGGAGTTGATGGCACTTTGGAGGACAGGATTAGACCTTGACAAATTGGAGAATTGTTCTGAAATCAACAAGATGCAACTTGATAAAGACAAGTGCAAAGTACTACACTTAGGAAGGAAGAATTCAAATGCACAACTAAAACTGGGGAACAATTGGCTAGGCAGTAGTTCTGCTGAAAAGAATGTCGCATTATAGGGGACAATAAATTGAATGAGTCAACAATGTGATGCAGCTACAAAAAAAGCTAATATTCTGGGGTGTATTCACAGGAGTGTCATATGCAGGATACAGGAGGTAATTGTCCTGCTATGCTCAGCACTTAGCTGGAGTACTGTGCCCCATTCTGAATGCCACATTTTAGAAAAGATGTAGATAAATTGGAGAGAGTTCAGAGGAGAGAAACAAAAATGATAAAAGCTTTAGAAAACCTGACCTATGAAGAAAGGTTGAAAAAACTGGATATATTTAGTCTTGAGAAAAGACTAAAGAGAAACCTGATAATAGTCTTCAAATAAATTGAGGATAGTTATAAAGAGGACAGTGAGCCATTGTTCTCTGTGTCTAGTGAAGGTCGGATGAGAAGTAATGGGCTTAATCTGCAGCAAGAGGAATTTAGGTTAGATATTAGGAAAAACTTTCTAATTATTAAAATAGCATAGAATAAACAGTGTAATCGGTTACCAAGGAAGATTGTGGAGTCCCCATCTTCGGAGGTTTACAAGAACAGATTAGACAAACACCACTCAGTGATAGTCTAGGTATACTTGGTCCTGCCTCAGTACAGGAGGCTGGACTAGAATATTCTCATGGTCCCTGCCAGCCCTACATTTCTATGATTTGATATTCTATGATAATTAGTCTAAGAGAAAAGAGAAATTGGAAAAGGTGGAGGAAAAGACTTCCGATATACTGTTTGGTAGTGGAGGACAAAAACAATGTGGTGAAGGAATGGGGGGGAAAAATCAGTACAAGAACAAAAGGGAAACAAACTAGGTTAATTTTTAAAATTTAATTCACTGAAGGTCAGACCTTCATTTAGTGTAAATTATTGTAACTTTGAGACTGAGTTGGAGCTATGTCAATTTACACCAGCTGAGGATCTGATCCATAAATCTAATATACCTAAATGTTATCACAGAATACCAAGGACTGCTGTTATACCCACACATGTTATAATTTATACAATTATTTATATTTGTATTTGCACATAAATAAAATAATTATACCTGTGTACGGTATTCCAAATGACTGGATTCTCGGGGTGAGTGCAAAGCTATGGTGCTTAAAAATAGAAGTTTTTGTACCCAGGCTACCTGTGCCTGCCAGTCTGGACCTAATAAGGAGTGTTTCTCATAGGGGGCACATTGCACCTGTGATCCATGATTTGCACGATATCCAGTTTGTACTGGAGTGTAGTTAAAGGTGTCGGCTTTAACCTGTAGAGCTTTAAATAGCTTGACTGCCTATCTCCTAGTGTGATCCTGTGGCAGGTAATTCATCTGAAGTGCTTGAACTAACTGTCCCCAGATTTTAACTTAAGGGGACAGGCAGAGCAATTTGAAGCGGTCTTTTTTCATTGTGTATTTTATTTCCATAATCAGTTTGCCGAAGTCTGGGTTTTTGGGCCTTCGGACATGTAGCAGCACCCGTTTGTTCTGCCAGGATGAACAACTTTTAATTTCCTTCCTCACTTCTGGTGTACTCTGGGCAGAGCTGTCTGGAGGACAACAACACCGTTTTGTGGCAAATCTTGAGGTTTCAAAATTTGTCGCTATTCCGCTTAAGAACAAAACCAAAACCCTTTGAATATTTTCATAAAAATTGAATTTTGTCACAATATCTCTTTTTGGAACAAAATGTTGTTTGAGAGTGTGTGTGTGTGTGTGTGTGTAACATAATAGTCAGGACACTGGCCTAGGTCATGTGAGGCCCAGGTTCAAGTTTCTGTCCTGCCTGATTCAGAACAGAGTTTTTCATGCCAGGTCACTCTGAATCAAGCAGAGAAAGGACTTGAATTTGGGTCTTTGACATCCCAGGCCAATGCTGTAATCACCAGGCTATCACCAGCCAATGCTGTAATCACCAGCTTCAGAGAGAGGTGCTGTCTCTCAACTGAAAAGTTTTGTCTTTGATGAAATGAAGAAGAGGAAAAAAGTCTTTGCAGGGAGGGTGGGATGGATATTAGGAGATAATCTTGGGCAACTTCACTCTATTCTTCCCTTCAAATGAAGAAAATAAGCAGCCATATTAGCCAATTAAATATTACTGCTTTCACAAGGCCTGATTCTGCAATCTCTTATCAACATTGAATAGCATTCACATGAGGCCTTATTGAGTTTAATGAAGCTTTTCATGTAAGTAAATACTACCCAATGTAAGGTTTGCAGAACAGGGCACAAAGGCAGTTGAAATAGTCATGTATCACTCTGTTTTTCTCAGAGAACCACTGGAGTTCTGTCAGGTAGAGTTCTGTGTATAGATTCAGAGGAGAATATGGCTGTTATTAGGACATGACCTTTAACAGCATCTTCTCTGATTCTGTTCCTTCAAAAAGGAGAGTACCGAGTAGCCTCCTAGAGCTGCTTAGTACTTTCCCTGTTCATGTCCGAGAGAATCATTTCAGTGCTAAAAAGCAGAATGCAGCTATAATAATTTTTCTGAATACTGCTTGCAGAGCCTAATTCTGTTCCCACTGAAATAACTGGGAGGAAAAGACCCCCATATTGGCTTTAATGAGGCAAGATTGGACCCTTAATGGGTATCACAGTCATGTAAGCTTTGTTTTTCTTTTTTAGCATTATGCTTTTTAAATGTTTTTAGTTGCTGCCTGCAGTGTATACAGCTGTGAACTTGGATAATAAATAAGGATCATTTCTATGAAGAAACCTTTGGCAGCATTTTTTGCTTTGCTGAGGTAAGCTGTTAGTCATCTGCCACCAAAGTGTAATCAACTAGATTTTAAATATTGCTGTGTCTTTCTGGTTTTACTGTATATTTGATTAGTCAATAAATATGTGTTCAGTATATTTCCCAAGCCAAGCAATATTGGTATCATTGCAAGCTGCATTATTAAGAGGAAACTAATGTAAACCAACTAGAGCTACTGTGAAGGGTATTTTTAATTAAAATGTTAAAAATGTTATGGAAAACTGACAAGACAAAGTTTCATTATCAAAATTATTATCAAAACATTATAGTGACATGTAGGTACACAGCATTTCCAAGTCTGTTTATTCTTAGGGCCATATACACTGCTGGTGAAAGTGAAAACAATGGAGCTGAACTCATGGATGCGAAGGATGGATTTGTGCCAAATTCTGGCTTCAGAATCATACAGGCAAACATGGACAAGATTCACAAGCCAAAAGTTAGACTCCTAACTTCATATTTAAGGACCTGCCTGATTTTCAAAAGTGCTCAGTACCCGATCAAGGCATTTATTTAAATAATAAAATAAATACAAATATAGATGTACAGGATTATTTTTAGGCTTCTATCCTTTGTAGTGAACTATTTCAGGGCAAAAAATACTCATGCCAAGTTTCCTCCCTCAGAAAAGTCCCACCAAAACAAAAAAGATCTAGAAGAAAGTCATAGCTAAATGTGATGTGTGAATGAAAGCACTAAGCAGTATGAATAGGAGTGGTTTAGATGGATAAAATTTGGCCTGATATGGCTAGAAAACAGCGAAGGTATGTCCTGGCTCACAAACCAGGCAGATAGTAAGGGGTTAAATTAGTTGGTTCTCTTTGACTCATTGATTCAGCCTGAAATATTAAGAGGCTTATGGTGTATCTTAGGTCGGACAGTCACTGGTAAAAGGGCAATGATGCAGCTGCAGCTCAAGAAATACTTTCTGATTACACGGGGAACACAGCAATGGGTATCACCGGGGTAATTATTCTGTAAATTTCCTACTTTTTTTCCTGTAATACATATAAACAGGACTAGGGCATGTGCACTTGGAAATGAGTTTTGTGTTCAGTTCTGGTTTGAAAAACATTTTATTTGTTCTCTGATATTTTAACTCTTGGATACTTCCATTTGGTAACTGGGAAATGTCAGGTCAGACTCTGCTGCATCACTAATGTAGGCCTAAACTTGGCTAGCCTCTAAACAGGCCCATGCAGTCAGACATTATTCCTTGATTGGGTAATTCTGATCATTTTACCATACTTTGTTTCTGCTATATAAGTTAAAAAAACTTCCTTCCACCAACTCCAATATGAGGAACTAGCATTAAAAATATATTTAAACAAGATGTCTGAGCCTAAAATTGCTATTGTTCAAAATAATCAGATTCCACGGTGGGATGATGACAGATGCAACATGTCTCTGAGATCACTTGAAGTTCTGTGGATAGCTGTGTGCATTGTACATGAATTAACTTATTACATCTCAGAAGTGAAATTATGTTATGTGCATAATATGTTATGTTGTGTGTGACTGTTATCTAATTTTTTTAGAGCCATATCTTCATTGATGCATAGCCTTATATACTGCTAAAGGGTTCATATAAGACAATTGTTAGTTTATACCACTTTTTTGAGGTTATGCACCTCTACCCCAATATAACGTGACCCGATATAACACAAATTTGGATATAACGCAGTAAAGCAGTGCTCCGGGGGGCGGGGCTGCACACTCCGGTGAATCAAAGCAAGTTTGCTATAACGCGGTAAGATTTTTTGGCTCCTGAGAACAGGGTTATATCGAGGTAGAGGTGTACTAATTTTCAGTGGAAAATTAATATTGATGACAAAAATACCCTTTTAAATTAAGGTAGTGAATACATTAACATAAATAACTCTTATGAAAGGCAATAGTCATGGAAAATTAAAGTACTCAGAAAGTAGCAAAATTTGTTATAGACTCTCAGTGCTTAGCAGCCAGGGCTGCCTGAAAGACATGGGTTGGGATATATTCAGTTGAGTGACTGTGTGTGATCCAGGGGATAGGGATATCTGAGTTTTATTTTCAGCTCTGCCATTGCCCTGCAGTATAGCCTTACGAAGTCACTTAATATCTCTGTTTCTCATCCACCCTCTGTCTCCCTGCACCACTGAAGTCAATGGGAGATCAAGATATTATAGGCAGTGACTTCTTTAGCTGTGTGTTTTTACAGTGCCCAACACAATGGGCCACAATCTCAGCTGGGGACTGTAGTCACTACTGTAATATAAATAATAGTGTTTTAATTAACTGCTTTATTTCAGTTCTGTTATCTCAAAATTTTTTGAGTAATATGGACATTTTGTTTCCTTTTCACACTTAAAATGGTGCCAGGAGACTCATTTGGTTTGACGGTCAGCAATTATGTGGTTATTCAAATTCCTTGCACCTGCAGGTCAGATTTTGTTTGTTTATGTTTTGTGTTTCAGACTGTGTGTTCACTAAATACTATGAATTTAAAATATTCAAAAAATGAATTAAATGAAAACATTAGCACTGTTAAGTTTATAATCAGTGTGATGCAGGGGATGAAAAGTAATGTGGAATCCAGCTGTACAGTATGTTGGCATAAGAACTCTTGACTTACAGCTGTTTCTTTATTCTTTTTTGTTAGTTTAACAACATATTTTTTTCCAGAAAACCTTGCTGTGCATGACATATACATTCAAAAGATAATTTAGTTCTGTGCATCATAATTTAAACTGAGTGAATTCAAATCCTGTTTAAGTCACACAGCTTTTGTATGCGGTGGACAGGCTAACTAATAAGTCTCTCCCTACTGTTCCCTCCCTTATTCACTGCATACTTTGCATCTTCTGCAACAGATGAATCACAGGTCTTACAAAAGGGGGAGGGGGCAAGAAAAAATGATAAACGGAAACACTGAAATCTGAAAAAATAACTGTTTTTACTTTCCATTTTTATTGCTAAAATGGAAAATTTTGAAAAAGTAAAAAATGTTCACATAAATTTCCAATTTTAAAAAAAGACATTGCTACAATGAATTATTTTGTTTGGCTTGGTTTGCTGGTTGGTGGTTTGTGGTCCTCCCCCCAAGCTGACATGGATCCCAAATGAACAATTTTTTTATACTATGAATACAAGCAATTCCAGCAGTTTGGTTGTTGGCATACATGTTCTGTTGCATAGTTTTAACAATGTTGAGTTAATAAAAGTCTATTGTGCACTTTACTCTTAGGTTGTAGTAGCTTCAAACATTGCTTGATGCCATCAATTCAAGTACCTATTTTAGTTGTTTTAACTCATAGCCCTTTGTTTTATTCTCATCCAGTGTGTGGGGAGACTATCTGAAGGTAATTCTGGTATGTAGCTCTTGTAGAAAATTTCTAATTTACTCCTTTTGCCTCTGCAATCATGGTATTAAGGTCACTACTTTGTCTACAGAGGAATGCTCCTGCTTAGGGTGATTTTGCACATCTTGCAAAAGACTAGTTTTTTATAGCTGTTTTTAATTTTGGATAAAAATGATAAGTTGGTTTCATGGTTAAAGAGATGATTGTAACTGTGGAGAACTGGATTCTATACAACCCTCTGCCACAGGAGGCTAGATTCCTAAGGGGAATTTAGGGTGAGTATTGGAGTGCTTAACTTTTAGGTGCCCTGCTATGAAGTGGAATCCCCAACGCCTTGTCAGGCACCCAGACTCCCTATACATTGTATAGGGAGAGTTAGGCACCTAAAAAAGTATTTTGCAGAACCCAGCAAGCTGAGTGGGGAGTCACTTAAGCTAGCCAGTAGGAAATGCCAAAACCAGGGGTAGGACTTAAGCCCTGCCCCTCAAAGGGAGTTAGGCACCTAAATCCAGGCTGAAGGGAGGTATCGGCCTCTACTCAGGATTCACACTCATGAAACTTCTCCTGGAGTTATATGCCTAAGCATGGTCAGTCCTTTCTCCAGAAAAGTAGAGGAGGAGCCACCCCCCTGTGACTCAATACAGAACAGGGATTTGAACCCAGGTTTTCCTCCTCCTGGTTGAGTGCTCTCACCACTTTGGTTTGGGTAAAAGGGTGGTGGCAATATCACCACCTCCTGCTGTGTTTTGTGCTGGGCCCAATCTAGGATATATACTCCAAGGCAGCATCTGAGCACATCTACTGGATCATCTATTGGATGAGATGTGTGGGGGTGGGGGAAATCCTACTTTATGAATCCTGCCAGGTCTCAGGTGTGAGTTAGGTGCCAAGCTTCTTGGAAGTGTCAAAACTGAGGCAGCTTTGCTCATGCCCATCAGCAGAAGTTTAGGTACCATGGAGACTTTACCAGTGGAAACTTAAGCCACCTACAGGGTTAGATGGCTGCTGAGCAGGGGTTTTGTTAATGTCAGTGATGCCTATATATTGGACTTAGATGCCTTAAGGGGAAGATAGGTCCCCAAGGCCCCTTGTGAATCTGGCCCAGGGTTCCTAGGGGCAAGTAATTTAAACCAAAATGTAAACAGGTGGCCTGTAATTATGTGTTCCTCATTTTCTGGATGTCCATTTGCAGATGTGCAGAGTCTCAACTGCAACTGAAGTAAATTGGTGCTGTTCTTTGAACATAAAAAATGCTATAAAATACTAAGTACACCTCTACCTCGATATAATGCTGCCCTTGGGAGCCAATAAATCTTACCGCATTATAGGTGAAACCGTGTTATATCGAACTCGCTTTGATCCACCAGAGTGCACAGCCCCACCCCCCCAGAGCACTGTTTACCGCGTTATATCAGCATTCGTGTTATATCAGATTGCATTATATCGGGGTAGGTGCTAGGTGTCTCAAGTTAGGCACTCAAAATTAGTGGACGTTTAATTTTGGCTTTAATCTCTCCCTGCCTCAGTAATATCACCTCTTAGGGGTGTTGTGAAGATAAATTCATTAATTTTTGTGAAGCACTCAGATACTATGGTGGGATCACTGCAGAAATCCCACGTAGTAATTAATAATTTTGTATTCAGTGCAGGGTTTTGGTGTTGTGTGGTAAATAAGGCCTGAGATCATACAGTGAATGATGACAATAAAAAGAAATTTTAAATAGCTAACCATTCAGTGAACTTAGTTCATTTTATAAACTGAATGAGTCCTGTGAAATAAATAGTACCTTAATTCTGGTATTTCACAACTTTTGAGTGCTTGAATTTGCAAACTTAATGTTCTTTTAACTTAGTTTTTAAAAAAATATAATACAGAAATATAGTAAAAGACCATTCTTGCATTAGAGATCTCATGGTCTTTAAGACAAGACAGCTGCATGCACCATTTTTTAGGTATAGAGGCTTTGCTGTTGTTAGTAGAGAAAATTGAGCACATCAGTAGTGTCAGATTACTGCCTGCCTAACCAATTGCATGCCCATATTTTCATGCACAGTTGCATACAATTGCATGTGTCAAATGGCACAGTGTCAAACCTCTTTGTAAGAGGAAAAATTAGCTGGAAGATATCGAATGCTGCTGACCACTTCTGGTTGGTCTGCCTACAAGTTGGGAAGTGATTATTCACCTTGAAGGGGAATTAAACTATGTGAGTCAGGTATTTGGGGGCTCATTTTGTAAGCTTTGTGATCAGAGGTACAATCTATATTGCCCTCAACTTACTCTGGCTATCAAAGTTCCCTACAGAGATCACAACATTCTCTGGGATGAAAAGGTAAGGAAAGATACCTTCTGATTCTAACTTCTGCCTGCCAATCACCTGTGCAGAAGGAGGGCCCATTAGTATGGATTACTGGAGCTACACTCATAAAAACCCATTTTACAGGTAGGGGGAAAATTCCCTTTTCATTCAGTACCTTAGTGGATGTAATTAAAATTTTTAGTTCTAATTATAGTTTTTGTATCTCAGCCATTATGCTAATAGCGTTATTCAGTAGTTCGTGAAATTGCATTCATTATCACTGGTGAATTAAACCTTTATTAAAGAAAAACTCCCCCAGGTCTCATTCTGGAGTTAAGTAATTATTCATTTGGTTTTATCCTGGCAATTAGTTTATATACTGTAGCTCTCATTACTGAGTTTCTATACTTCCCTGAATGAGATTAACCCACCATGGTAAATAAATGCCTACCAGCTTCCAGTGGGTTGCTTTTTAAGCACATTATGTAATAAAATAAGGACTCATGAAGCCATGAAAAAGCATTCTGGTTTCCAACAAACAATGCAGTAAAAGAGAGGAGATTATGATGGACATTTGGGACTCAAACAGCAGCAACAAAAAAGGGATTATGAAGCCTTCCAACAGAGCAGTTAATTTTTATTATTTTTTTATTTATTCAGTTGACCTCTTTGCTGTGTAGGTTGTGGCAAATATTGCAACTGTATATGGTATCTTCCGGGGAACAATATTGTATTATGTTTATATATCGCTGTGGGCCAGAGATTACATATATCATTGTGTTCTAGTCCGGGGGGGAAGTTATCACAGCTCCTCCAGGGACTAAAAACCATGTGTGTATTTGGGTGTGGTGGTGATTCAGGTGAATCACTTAGGTTGCAAACACATCCAGAGAGGTGCCACCCCTGGGGAGTCTTGCATACACTGGTTCAAACTGGGTTTTCAGAGACAAACAGATAAAGAAAGGGCTTTTATTATAAAAAGACTGTTTAAACTGACTCAGGGCCCTCTTTCTTTGATCCAGCAAACGGACAGGACCTTCTGTCCAAGGGGGGCCCTTAACTCTTGCAGAAGACTTGGAAGGACTTTGACCTAGTAGGGCCCCATACACTGGTGGGTGACCTCTGGTAAGCTTTTAGCATGCATACAGGAACTTCTATTGTTTTAATATATTTTTTCTATAATGCTTTTACCTTAAGAATAAATGTGCTTGCTCAGAAACTGCTATGTGATAACTTGTAACTGCTGGCAGTACTCTGTTCATAGCCTTTAGAAAGAGAAAGCAAAGCATGTGGGCTTTATGCAGACTGGGTTGCTGGGGGTTTTGCACAGCAACCTGCCTTACACTGCAGCTTTAAAACCCCTGATTAGAAGAGAGGGAGATGCCCATCTCCAACAAGAGAGGTGACAGCTGGGGCTGGAAACCTTAAATGGGTACTGTCAAGGGACCACAGAGGGGGAACACAGATGCAGTTTTCCCTGAAAATATGACATAGGTCAGTATGCTTTATAACTGAGCTATGCAGTGTGCTAGGCCACATTTGCCCAATGAGAGCTTGTAGGCTTACAGACATTTCTTGGATGATCAGTCATACCTCACATTCGTTCCATTGAAAAACTGTCTATCTAGCTACTTATATACCCATCCTCCATCAATGTAGTTTCTGAACACCTCACAAACACTATTGCATTTATTGTCACAATGTCCCTCTGAGATAGGGAAGTGTAATTATGCCTGTTTGACAAATGGGAAATTGAAGCACACGAAGACTAGCTTGTTTACCAAAGGTCACACTAGAAAACTGCAATAGAGACTGGAACTGAACTCTTCTGAGTTCCAATCTACGGTCTTAAATACTGAGAGGAAGAATGTTCTTAGATTTGCTATCATTCTTATTTAAAAAACAGTTATATGTTCCAAAATATGAGTCAAAGTATTAAGACCTTACTCAATTTAAACTTAGTTTTCACTCTTCTCCCCTTTCCTCGAGATTCATTTCCACATATAGGGACAATCATCAATTTTTCTGTAATTGTAGCAAGAGGTTTTATAACATTTCCAGGCCAAAATATTTTAAAGATCTCTTAAATCAAGCATGTACCTTGTCTACCCAACCTTCACTCATGGATAAGATATAATAATTGCACAAGATCAAAACCTGAAGTACTACCTCACACAAAGCTGTAACTGACTCCATGGGAGTTTTGTCTCAAGAAAGACTTCAGATCTTGACCTTGAACAACTACCTGTATGCAAAGTACAGACATAGCCTCCTTTATGCTATGAATCCAGTCAATTTGCACAGATAGGCAAAGCTGAGTATACATTTATGTTTGATTAGCATAATTTAATATCTCTGTTTCCTATTCTGGCAAGATCTACAATATACCCACAGGATCTAAGAACCATCTCAAACAGCACCACTTTCTGGTCCAAATGCAAATTGCATTTCGTTGACTTTACCTTCAATAGAAAACACACTGAACACAGCCAATATAAAATAAACAAGTGAAAAATCATTAAAAAAAATATCTCCTTCCCATTGGAGAGAAAAAGACCCAGGGGACAAATGCTAGCCACATCATTTAATGAACTCCTGGAAGGCACCTAGATAGTTTTTTAATAAAGGAAGTCTAAGAAGCTGAATACTTAGAATAGAATTCAATGTCATTAATAAATCTTAGAATAAATTATATGCAGAATTATAGGCCATTAAAATAAAATGGGAAGTACTGCGGGAACTAGGCTACCTTAAAGGGTTAAGAAGATTGCTTAGTCAATATTCATAAAGTGTTTTGAAAAGTACTGTGCTATAGCTCATTATTAGAATGGATTTGGATTGTGTGCAGTAAGACTTGCATAGCATTCATTTCAATACGAATGTGTTTTATAAATTAATATATACATCCAGGTCTCTCTTAGGGTATAAAGTAGACACACAATAGGATCAGTATGGTAGCAGTGTTGAATACTTTGATCTGGAAGACTTGGGTTCAGTTCCAATCTCTCACTTCTTAGGTAGCAAACAGAGCACTATGGAAAGAATATGCTCAGTCCTGGCAAGAGATTAAGGTAATGCTTTTATGATGACCCCTTCTGACCATTGAAGAAGCAGTGTGTATCTGGCCTGAAGGATGACAATGGTAGTTTTAAAGTGGAATTCTTCTCTGAAATATCATTCTATAAAAGTGTATTGAGAGGGCTTCTGTGTTTAAAGAATATCAATTACTTCTTATCAAATAGTCGCAGTTTTTACCTGTAAAAATAATTTTTTTTCTACCAGCACAGCAAATTCTGCCTGGGCTCTTGAAAATCAAGCTGAGTGTTTTCCTTCTCATGCATTATCAGTAATAATAAAGATCCTCCAGGCCAAATTCTTCCCTCAGTAATACTTACACAACTCAGCTACTCTCTGTGGCATGATCACATTGTGGTGCCAGGCTGCCATTGGATGGAGCTTAGTGGAGTATTATTATTATGGCAAAAGTTTAATATCATTCTCACATTTTAAACAGCACACTGGTCTGGGAGCGTAACAACAATATGAAACCTACTAGACTAGTAGCTTGCTGGCAAAAATGTGACTCAAAGCCAGCTAGCTTCTTGATTTGAGATGTGCAAATACTTCACCTTTATGTCCAAGGAAAATGGTCATTACATTAAAGCAAATAAAGCAAAATTCTACTGGAGTTGAGAGCAGCACAGTACTATGCCTTTAGTAGCTCTGCAACCCTACCTTCTACTGTAGATGCTTACAGTCTAATAATATCTATAGTGTCTCATTTAAACAAGCAGGAGGAACAAGCAGCTTTGTTCTCTTAAGGGAGGTAACACCGCAGTTCTGATGAGCAGTAAAGGACATAAAATCTCTGAGGGCAATACACAATAGCAACAATAAATGTAATGACAAACTGGAACAGCAGGCCATATCTTTACCAGAGACATTGGGATCTCTGTTTGGAGGCTCTTCCATTGCAGTGTTGTCTTAGGAGGGACTGTTTGCCTTGAGGAAAGTTTCCACTCTGTTTCTCCATTCAAAAGGAGTATAAGAATTTATCTATAGATGCCCTTTCCAAAAATTATTCATCTCATCTGCTGTATGCCGTTGTCCCACTCCCATTACTCTTGTGTTACGTTCACAAAATAAAGGAAAACACATTAGTCATTTTGATGCCTCCCTGCATTTACTAGTCCTGAAGGTCCTGATGTTCTAAGCTGTTGCAAATGTCAATAATTTCTCCAGACAAGTTTCTGCTTAGACATGGTTACTGAACCAGGGTACCTTCTTTCATCTAGATATTCCAGAATATGCTTACAAGTCAAACACCACAAAGTCCTTAGGATTCCTGTGATTCCCAAGGTTTTTTAGAAATAATCTAGGAAGTTGGTCCTCATCTTGAAGTTACTGGTGGTCACTTTGAATTAGGTTCTAGATTCTTCAGAGTACCAGGCCTCTCTTGTTCTAGTCACAGTTAAGACATTAAATAGTCAGTATTTGCCAACCTTTAACACTGAGACCTTACATATAAATATAGGAGAAATTGTGGTACTCTCAGATACCAGTGTCATAAAAATTGACAAATATTGACTTTTAATGGTGACCATTATCGTACATTTTCTAAAACTAGCAAATCTATTTAATGTCTGTCTTGAGTTTAGAGTTTACTATAGTGCTCATCCCTCTAATCTATGATTCACTATGTTTTAAAAAGTAATATCCTGAATTGCAATAATACCGAAAAGTATCAGATCTTGGAGGGACTTTCAAAAAAATGGTTAGCATTGTACGTTTTATAAAGCTAAAGATATGCTTGGGATTTCAGCAGACATTTGGTGAGATATTAAGATAAAGCTGAGGATTCTTGGTGCAAGGAGTACTCAGTAGGGGGAGGGGATCAGAGAATAGGTGTTTTTGGATGCTATCTATTTTTTTTCCAGATTACTCTAAAAGGGATTGGGATTGGCAGGATACTATACCATTCATGAATATTTTTGAATGATATTTGGATCCAGTTGCAATACCACTATGGGTAGGTCTACACTGCAGCTGGGAGCATGCTTCCCAGAGAGAATAGACCGACAGGCTTGGGCTAGCATGCTAAAAATGGCAGTGGAGCTGTGATAGCATGGGCAGCACCTTGGGCTGGACACCTGAGTACATACCTGCCCAGAACCCCTGGGTACATACTCAGGCAGCTAACCTAATCCACCACCCCTGCTACTCCACCTACACTGCCATTTTTACCATGTTAGCTAGTATGTGTCTGTCTGCCTGCACTGGGAAGCACATTCCCAGCTGCACTGTAGACATACCAACAAATTCTGTTTGCCTTTATATAGAGTCTAGGAATGGATTTCCTGAAGAAGAAGAAAAAAAAATAGTGCCCTCTAGGTAAGAGTAGACATACACTTGGTTGATTGATCTACAGATTAAATGAAACTTTGGACCACACAGAACCAGAGATGGAAGAAAAGCTATTAAAAAGACTCCCTATAAACAAATGGAAATTATTTTGAAATGGTTTGTGTCAAGATGTCTACTTTCTGTAGCTCCTACAACTGTCCATAAACATTTTGATTGAAAAAAAGTTTTGGGATTTGGTCAAAAATCAAATTGTCAACAGAAACTCAAAATATGAACTTTTTTTACCTTACACAGAAAAACTACATTAATTTTGATTTGTCATTTTAATGGCTGCTTTTCCATCTTTTGAACATCTCCTCCTGGACCTGATTACAAATGTCCAAGGTCTCATTTTACCTCATTGTGGAGCCAAGATGTAGAGTCAAGAGCCACAGTTGACCAAGAAGCTTCCACTCCTTTTCTCCTTTTTTTTCTGCTGCAGGGATGAGAGTTCTCTTTTCTTCAGTGGTTAGAACTTTTTACCAAAGAAGTCAGATGCTGCAGTCAAGTCTGAAATTTTAACTATAGAAGAGGTGTCATACTCAACTTTTCTGTTGCTAATGATTTACTGTTTTGATGACATAGACTCAATTATTATTCTTTTCTCTTTAGGGTTTCGTGTGTTGAATGACTAATATAACTAAAGAAGAAAGGGGAAAAGGTACAGCTCACATATCAATGAGCTTCCCAATTTTATTTTTTGGTTAAAATTCCTAATGCCAGATACTAAGCTACTGTAAATCAGCACAGCTCTATTGAAGTTAATGGAGTGATCTAATTTTACACCAACTGAGGATATGGACTCCGAGTTTCTAATATTATAGAATATTATTTTTACATATTTTAAAATTATTACTTTATTCTTTTAACAGAAGAGCTTGGTTTCATGTGATATCTTCCATTCTCAAAGTATCCCAAATGCTTTATGAAGCAATGATTATGTGTTAGTTACCAGCAGGGTAAACAAATAGGTGGCAATGAGCAGCCATTATATACTCAGAAATACCTTTAAACAGTAGGGATGAAATCCTGGTTCTATTGAGGCAAATGGCAAAATTCCCATTCCCTTCAATAGGGACATGCTTTCAACTCAGAAGAATCTTTTTCTGAGACAGTTGTTTCGGACACTGAAGTTATCGCCTTTTCTCTTTGACTTGTGTGTGCGTGCCATAAAATGTGTAAATCCTACCAGTGCAATCACTGTCGATTGATGAGAAAACTGAACTGTGATAGCTCAACTGAAGGACTAAACCTTGAAAGGTCTGTCCCAGGTTTTGGGATCCTTGAACTTAATTCATATCCCAAAGACCTGAACCAATATATTTGTAGGCCACAGAAAATAGATCCATACCCTTTTGGCACCAAAATTCTGACAGGTAAAACTCTAGTATTCTTCCTTAAAGATGGACATGAACTAGGAAATTTAACTGTAGATCACTTTTATGAGTTCCTTAACTATGATGAGATTTATTCTGTATTTTTCACATGATATTTTTAAATATCAGGTTTTTTATTCTATTCAATAGGGAGATTTCCCTTCTAGGACTGGGTTACATAGCTGGAACTACTACAGAAAAATATACTTGGGCTTGGAACTGAGACATTACTTACAATAATTTTATAACTACAGTCTTTATAGTACTCGTGGCCTTGTTATTCAGCCATCACAATTGTATCACCAATTGTTCCCACAACCCTAGGGGATTAAGAGTAAGGTTTCCATGGTAATCTTAGATTTTGTAAATATTACATTTCCCCCCTAAATGGATGGTAAATAGTTTAAATAAATAAATGACCAACTGGCTGCTAGTCAAAAATATACTTGATTGGTAAAAGAAATAGAAATATACCTCTGGTATAAAAATAGATTAGTCTGTTGAGCCATAATAAATTCAAAATCTGCAGAATCATGACCCTACTGATCGTCAGTGTTAACAAAAGCTTGCTCCTTAATTAGCTGATTGCATTCAGCTGCTGTTTCCCTCCTAAACTTAATTATAGTCCTAATAGCAGCTGTGCTGCCATTGTTTGTTGTAATTCATTTTAAAGTAGTTTGATTGGGTGTCATTGGTCTTCTTGACTAAATGTGCAAGGTTCAAAGTATCCACTGCCACTAATAGCCCTCATCTCATCCCAGGATTATACTAATTATTTATATAATTATATGTTATACATTACACATAATTATTATTTCTAAATGATAGTTCTACACCAAAAAAGATGTTAAATAAAAACTATATATAGTTTTTTTTGTCTCTCGCTATATAAAACTTTTCTGATAAACTCCATTTCCATATTAGCCAACAGCTACAATATCCTTCCATTACACTAAAAGATTTTCATATTGTTCCCATTCCCAGTTCTGCCTTCCATTGGTATCCTTTTGTCTGTTAATCATTCTGCACATCTGTGGCTGTAACAGGGGCCCTATGCACGTGCCTTTAGAGGAACAAGAATGTCCTTTATGCCCTTCAGGTTTTGTTGTGCCACTAGTAAACCATGTGACAGGCCATACTTTGACGATTTAATGTGGCTGGGAGCTGGGAGGGACCCCTGACCATGATGCTGGGGAGCTCTGGGGGATCCCCTGCTGCCTTGTAGGGCTGGGAGCTGGGGTGGGATCCCCCCACTGCTGGCAGGGTCTGGGCTACTGCAGAGCCCCAATGTCATGGAGGTTGCAGAAAGTCATGGAATCCGTGACTTCCATGCCCCCTGTGACATACTCGTAGCCCTATATATGATCAGATATTTAAACCCTGCACCATAATTCATATGAACAAGAGGGCCAAATTAAAGTTTCACAGGCAACCTTAATTCTGGATTTTCTTAACCTTTGGGTGTTTGAATTTGCAACTTTAGTAATGTTAGTTTAACCCAGGTTTTTGTGGGTGTGTAATATTTTATAAAGTTTGATGGTCACTAGTTTAGGAAGACAATCCAGGAAGTTTTTGGAAAGTGTAGGGGATAATTTCCTGGTGCAAGTGCTGGAGGAACCAACTAGGGGCAGAGCTCTTCTTGACCTGCTGCTCACAAACAGGGAAGAATTAGTAGGGGAAGCAAAAGTGGATGGGAACCTGGGAGGCAGTGACTAAGAGATGGTCGAGTTCAGGATCCTGACAAAAGGAAGAAAGGAGAGCAGCAGAATATGGACCCTGGACTTCAGAAAAGCAGACTTTGATTCCCTCAGTTAACTGATGGGCAGGATCCCCTAGGAGAATAACATGAGGGGGAAAGGAGTCCAGGAGAGCTGGCTGTATTTTAAAGAATCCTTATTGAGGTTGCAAGAGCAAACCATCCCGATGTGTAGAAAGAATAGTAAATATGGCAGGCGACCACCTTGGCTTAACAGTGAAATCCTTGCTGATCTTAAACACAAAAGAGAAGCTTACAAGAAGTGGAAGCTTAGACAAATGACCAGGGAGGAGTATAAAAATATTGCTCAGGCATGCAGGAGTGAAATCAGGAAGGCCAAAATCACAATTGGCATTGTAGCTAGCAAGGGATGTTAAGAGTAACAAGAAGGGTTTCTACAGGTATATTAGCAACAAGAAGGTGGTCAGGGAAAGTGTGGGCCCCTTACTGAATGGGGGAGGCAACCTAGTGACAGAGGATGTGGAAAAAGCTAATGTACTCAATGCTTTTTTTGCCTGTCTTCACGAACAAGGTCAGTACCCAGACTACTGCACTGGGAAGTACAGTATGGGGAGGAGGTGAACAGCCCTCTGTGGAGAAAGAACGATGTGGAAAAATTGGAAAGAGTCCAGCAGAGGGCAACAAAAATGATTAGAGGGCTGGAGCACATGATTTATAAGGAGAGACTGAGGGAACTGGGATTATTTAGTCTGCAGAAGAGAAGAATGAGGAGGAATTTTATAGCTGCTTTCAACTACCTGAAATGGGGTTTCAAAGAGGATGGATCTAGATTGTTCTTAGTGGTAGCAGTTGACAGAAGAAGGAGTAATGGTCTCAAGTTGCAGTGGGGGAAGTTTAGGTTGGATATTAGGAAAAACTTTTTCACTAGGAGGGTGGTGAAGCACTGGAATAGGTTACCTAGGGAGCTGGTGGAATCTTCTTCCTTAGAGATTTTTAAGGCCCAGCTTGACAAAGCCCTGGCTGGGATGATTTAGTTGGGGATTGGTCCTGCTTTGAGCAGGGGGTTGGACTATATGAATCCTGAAGTCCCCTCCAACCCTGATATTCTATGATTCTAAGATACATATATCTCATTTGTGGCTATGCTACTTGTTAGTGTAGTATCAGAGGGGTAGCCGTGTTAGTCTGAATCTGTAAAAAGCAACAGAGGGTCCTGTGGCACCTTTGAGACTAACAGAAGTACTGGGAGCATAAGCTTTCGTGGGTAAGAACCTCACTTCTTCAGATGCAAGTAATGGAAATCTCCAGAGGCAGGTATATATCAGTGTGGAGATAACGAGGTTAGTTCAATCAGGGAGGGTGAGGTGCTCTGCTAGCAGTTGAGGTGTGAACACCAAGGGAGGAGAAACTGTTTCTGTAGTTGGATAGCCATTCACAGTCTTTGTTTAATCCTGATCTGATGGTGTCAAATTTGCAAATGAACTGGAGCTCAGCAGTTTCTCTTTGGAGTCTGGTCCTGAAGTTTTTTTGCTGTAAGATGGCTACCTTTACATCTGCTACTACACTTCAACCTCCCTGGCCACACAATAGCAGAAAGGACCATTGTGATAATCTAGCCTGACCTCCTGTATAACAGAGGCCATAGGACTTACCTGAATTAATTTCTGTTTGAATTAGACCATATTCACAAAATAAATAAATAAAATCCAATCTTGATTTAAAATTGCCAGTGATGTAGAATCCACAAATACTCCTTGGTTCCAATGGTCAATTATCCTCACTATGAAAAATTTGAACCTTATTTCTAGTCTGAATTTGTCTAGCTTCAACTTTCAGTCATTGGATTTTGTTATACTTTTGTGTGCTAGATTAAGAGACCATTATTAGATTTTTGTTTCCGTGTACGACTGTGGCCCTTTAACCTTCTCTTTGTTAAATTAAACAGATTGAATCTCTCACTAAAAGGCATGTTTTCTAATCCTTTAATCATTCTTGTGGCTCTTCTCTAAACCCTCTCTATTTTTGTTAATACCCTTCTTGAATTGTGAACACCTGAATTGTGAACTGAATTGTGAACTCAACATTGTATTCCGTAGCTGTTGCGCCAGTTCCAAATAGATAATATAAACTCTTTACTCATATTCAAGATTCCTGTTTATACTTGCAAGGATTGCATTAGTCCTTTTGACCAGAGCCTTGCACTGGGAGCTGCTGTTCATCTGATTATCCACCATGATCCCTATGTCCTTTACGGAGTCACTGCTTTCCAGGATAGAATCCCCCATCCTGGAAGTATGTCCTATGTTCTTTGTTCCTAGATGTATAACTTTACATTTGGCTGCATTAAAGCACATATTGTTTGATTGCACGCAGCTTACCAGGAGTTCCTGATCACTCTGTGTCTAGTTGTCTCCCTTTATCATATCTATGATTGTTATTATCTTGGCTTTCCCATGCTCCTGGTGTTTGCCCTTCTTTTGGAGTCTAACTTTTAAGAGATGTACTGAGTACATGCCCCTTCCATTGACTAGTATCCTGTAAAACAGTCATTGCGGTGGTCTATGTTTAATGCATCAGAACAGCCATAGTGGGCAGACCAATGGTACATGTATCCCAGTATCTGTCTCTGACAGTGACCAGTGCCAGATGCTTCAGAGGGAATGAACAGAACAGGACAATTATCAAGCGATCCATCCCCTGTCATCCAGTCCCAGCTTCTGGCAATTGGAGGCTTAGAAACACCCAGAGCTTGGGGTTAGATCCCTGACCATCTTGAATAAGAACTGTTGATAGATTAGTTCATGGAGGATAGGTCTAGTTCTTTTTTGAATCCAGTTATACTTTTGGTCTTCACAACATCCAATGGCAATGAGTTCCACGGATTGACTGTGCATTGTGTGAAGTGCTTCCTTACGTTTCTTTAAAACCTGCTGTCTCTTAATTGCATTGGGTGACGCCTAGTTTAAGTTATATGAAAGGGTAAATAACACTTCCCTATTCACTTTCTTCATGATTTGATAGACCTCTATCATATCCCCAATTAGTCATCTCTTTTCTAAGATGAATGGTCCCAGTCTTTTTAATTTCTCTGCAGATGGAAGCTGTTCCAGACCACTAATAATTTTTGTTGCCCTTTTCTGTACTTTTTCCCATTCTAATATCTCTTTCTTGAGATGGGGTGACCAGAACTGAGTGCAGCATTCCAGGTGTGGACATACCATGGATTTATATAGTGGCATTATTATATTTTCTTTTTATTATCTATCACTTTCTCAATGGTTCCTAACATTCTGTTAGCTTTTCTGATTGCTGCTATGCATTGAAAAGAAGTTTTCTGGGAAGTATCGACGATGACTCCAAGTTCTCTTTCTTGAGTGATAACAGCTAATTTAGATCCCATGATTTTGTTTGTATAGTTGGGATTATGTTTTCCAAAGTGCATTACTTTGCACTCATCAAAATTGAATTTAATCTGTCATTGTGTTACCCAGTCACCCAGTTTAGTGAGATTCATAGACTCACAGACTTTAAGGTCAGAACGGACCATTATGATCATCTAGTCTGACCTCCTGCACAAGGCAGGCCACAGAATCTCACCCACCCACTCCTGTAACAAACCCCTAACCTATGCCTGAGTTATTGAAGTCCTCAAATCATGGTTTAAAGATCTCAAGGTGCAGAGAATCCTCCAGCAAGTGACCCGTGCCCCACACTGCAGAGGAAGGTGAAAAACCTCCAGGGCTTTTGCCAATCCGCCCTGGAGGAAAATTCCTTCCCAACCCCAAATATAGCGATCAGTTAAAACCTGATCATGTGGGCAAGGCTCACCAGCCAGCACCCAGGAAAGAATTCTCTGTAGTAACTCAGATCCCACCCCATCTAACATCCCATCACAGACCATTGGGCATATTTACCTGCTAATAATCAAAGATCAATTCATTGCCAAAATTAGGCTATCCCATCATACCATCCCCTCCATAAACTTATCAAGCTTAGTCTTGAAGCCAAGTATGTCTTTTGCCCCCACTACTCCCCTTGGAAGGCTGTTCCAGAACTTCACTCCTCTAATGGTTAGAAACCTTCATCTAATTTCAAGTCTAAACTTTCTAATGTCCAGTTTATATCCATTTGTTCTTGTGTCCATATTGGTACTAAGCTTAAATAATTCCTCTCCCTCCCTGTTATTGATCCCTCTGATATATTTATAAAGAGCAAAGATCCCTTTGCAACTCTTCACAATAAGCTTTGGACTTGTATATCTTGAGTAATTTTGTATCATCTGCAAGTTTTGCCACCGCATTGTTCACCTCTTTTTCCAGATCATTTATGAATATGTTGAACAGCAATGGTCCCAGTACAGATCGTTGGGGGACCCTGCTATTTACCTCACTCCATTGTGAAAACTGACCATTTATTCCTCCCCTTTGTTTCTTATCTTTTTAACCAGTTATTGATCCATGAGAGGCCCTTCCTCTTATGCCAGAACTGCTTACTTTGCTTAAGAGCCCTTGGTTTAGGACCTTGTCAAAGCTTTCTGAAAGACGAAGCAGCTATATCAACTGGATCACCCTTGTGCACATGGACCCCCAAAGAATTCTAATAGATTAGTGAGGCATGACTTCTCTTAACACAAGTCTTGACTCTTCCCCAACATATTGTGTTTATCCATGTGTCTGATAATTTTGTTCTTAATTCAACCAATTTCCTGGTACTGAAGTTAGTACTTCTGGCCTGTAATTGCCAGAATCATCTGTGGAGCCTTTTTTAAAAATTGACATTACATTAGGTACCCTCCAATAGGTTACATATCCCAGTTAGTAGCTCTTCAGTTTTATATTTGAGTTCCTTCAGAACTCTTGGGTGAATACCATATACTCCTAGTGCTTATTACGATTTAATTTATCAATTGTTCCAAAACCTCCTCTACTGACATATCAAACTGGAACAGTTCCTCAGATTTGTCACCTAAAAAGAATGACCCCAGGTTTGGGGATCTTCCTCATATCCTCTGCAATGAAGACTGATGCAAAGAATTTATGTAGCTTCTCTGTAAGAGCCTTGTCTTCCTTGAGTGCTCCTTTAGCACCTCAATCATCCAGGGACCCCACTGATTGCTTGGCAGGCTTCCTGCCTCCGATGTACTTAAAATATTTTTTTGCTGTTAGTTTTTGTATTCTTAGCTAATTGCTCTTCAAATTCTTCTTGGCCTGCCTTATTTTACTTGCCAGCGTTTATGCTTCTTTCTAATTTTCTTCACTAGGATTTGACTTCCAGGTTTTACAGGATGCCTTTTGGCTCTGTCTCTTTTACTCTGCTGTTTAGACATGGTGGAATTTTTTGGTCCTCTTACTGTTTTTTTTTTAAATTTATTTGGGGCATTCATTTAGTTTGAGCCTCTATTATGGTGTTTTTAAATAGTTTCCATGCAGTTTACAGTACTGTCACTCTTGTGACTGTTCCTTTTAATTTCCGTTTAACTGGCTTCCTCATTTCTGTGTAGTTCCTCTTTTTGAAGTTAAATGCAACTGTGGTGGGTAATTTTGGCATTTCCCCCCTTCAAATATGTTAAATTTAATTACTTTGTGGTTGCTCTTACCAACTGGTTCAGCTATATTCACCTCTTGCACTGAATCCTGTGTGCCACTTAGGACTAAATCAAAAATTGCCTCTCACTTGTGGGTTCCAACACAAGTTACTCCAAGAAGCAGTCATTTAATGTGTCTAGAAATGTTATCTATGCATCCATTCCTGAGGTGACATACCCAGTCAATATGAGGATAGTTGAAATCCCCCAGTATTATTCCTTTTTTATGGCCTTTGTAGTTTCTCTACAAGTTGGTGGGTTGTATTTTCCTACTACTGTTCTCCTATTGATCAAGAATGGAATTTCTATCCCGAGATATTCTATGGTACAGTTTGATTCATTTAAGACTTTTACTTTATTTGACTCTCTGCTTGCTTTCACATATAGTGCCACTCCCACACCAGTGCAACCTACTCGGACATTCCTAGTACTTCTCTCTGATTCCATATAATGTTGGCTCTGTTTATAAATATAATATGTGAGTAAATGAGAGCAGAATTTGTCCCAGACTATGCAGTACTGTGGAGATGATGATTGTGAAACAAAAAATACATTGAATAAACACAACTGACAGAAAATACACAATAATATATGGTATATTGCTGCAGAAGTCCAAAACACACTAATACACATAGAAAAACAAGTTTCTAAACCGTTTTACAAAGCAAAAACATGAAATTATGTACATAATAGTAATTTAGCTATAGGAGGAATATGAACAACTTAGTATTTTATTCAATATTGAGAACAATTAACATTGTTTTTGTCTCCTTTGAAAAATCTGATATTAACAATAATTACCTACATTTGATATTATCTTAATTGTATTATTAGTAATAAACATTTGGAATTAAGTTGGCTTGATTTTCTCTGTCCCAGTTTGTTTCCAGTAGAAGCTAACCATGAATGCTCTGTGAACAATTTTAAGATAATTTCATTGACTACAGAACAGCAGGGATAGATAAACTCTTTAGACTAAATTACAGCAACTAGTTAATTTCACAGTAGCATAAATTTGAGTCTTTACTAGAAAAAAATCTAAATCTTTGGTTTACAAAGATGTTTTGAACATGAACAAACATCTTTTGATTCCAATGCCGTTTTGAAAGATAATTTACAAAAATACAGATATTAATAAAAAGCAAAACAAAATGATACCTCTATTCTGATGAATCCTCTTCAGATGCCTGTTATGTTCATATTAGGTCTTAACAGAAAAGGATAGGTCACAAATTTAAATACGATTTTTATTTGATCAGAAACCAACAGTATAAATTAAGGAAGAGATTTAAAAAAAAAAAACCACCTATGGGGTTTAGGAGCACCTTTTCAATGAGGCTTGCACTTCTAAATCCTTAGGTGCTTTGAAAATCGCCTCTTAAGGTTCTTTTGAGTGTGATCTGTTCTCCTTCTAGGCCCCAATCCTGCAAAGATTTACACAGGTGCCTCACGATATACGTTGTAAGTAGTTCCATTGACTTTAATGGGCCTACTTGCAAGCCCCAATTCAACAATCCATTTTAGCACATGCTATTCAGCAAAACACCTAAGTATGTGCTTAAGTCCCACCAAGGTTAATGGCCTACAGCATATAGTTAAAGTTAAGCATGTGCTTAAGTGTTGTGCACTGGAGTTATAGCCAACCAGAAGCACTATAAAAATTCAATGTATTAAAATTATATTGTAGAAAAGGTTAATGTGTAGTCATTAGAAGTAGAGCTGGGGTGAGAAGACAGTGTTTGGAGATAGTATATGTTAGGCCTGGGAATTCGGCTTGAAGCTGAATCAAGACTATGTTTCGATTTGACAGCACTAAGATCTTGCAAGTGGTTCCTGTAAGGTTTTTCCCAAAATGGAAAAAACTTCAAGACCAATAGTTCTCACAAGATTTCTGCCTTCATGAAAAGTGGAAATTTCATGAAATCAGCTATTATGGAGCGTTTTCCACCACATTGGGCTGAATTTTCATGAAGATGACTGTTCTTGTGAAATTTCAGGTATGCTAGAACCAGGGGGGGAGGTGGGAAAGCTTTTTCTTGTTTTGAATTAGACCTAGAACTAGAACCATAAGGGTATTTGTGGGGAGGGCGGTTGGATCTCAGAATTTATAATCAAAGAGATTTGGAGGGGAGGTTCAGGTTATGATTAGATTAGGTCAGGTTAGGTTCTCTCTAATTATTTGATCTTCATTTTCTGGTTCACTCCTCTTCCTCTATTATCTGTATAATTACACTAAATGTATATTTCTGGAAAGTACATTTCAGTGATAGGACAGTACCAGAATATCAAGGACAAAATATACGGTAACAGCCTATGTGCATGTAGATTGCTCTGTTTGCCTCACATAGTTTCCTTTGCGTCAACATAAGTATTATACAAGACATATACTCTATTCAAGTCAAAGGGGAAAAACAGTGCAATAGGCACTCCAGTACATAAGCTTCTGGACCAGAAGCGTGATCCCACTCTCACTGATGTCAATGGCAAATTCAACTGACATCAATAAGAGCAGGACTGACCCTATGTTACAATCACTGCCATGTTCTTTCACTCTACTTCTTGAAGTTTTCTTTTAATAAATATTTCTAATTCTTCAGCTCCAGTACACTATATGAATGATGTAAGTGTCCACAGTCACTCAAAGCTTGAAGCTTCACTAGATAAAACAAGAAATTGAATCCCTTTTTGTTAAAATATCTTTCTGATACAGAATCTCTCTCATCAATCATATAATATTTCCTGAGAAAAATGAGGTGCACTATATGAAACATGTCCTTTTTCTGTTCTCTATATTTGCACAGTTATGTGAGGAACATGTTCAGAAAACTCTAAGTGACTGGATTCCAGATTCAAAAATTGGAACTTTTTTGCCACCATCTGTAAGATTGAATATTAGATCTATTTTTCAAAACCCAATCTACTTAATACGATATGTTCTATTAATTCAGGAGGACACCCAGGTCTCAAAACATCTATACAAAACAGGGAGGATCAAACAATTATTTAAGAATAATAATAATAAAATTCAATTTTGTATTTATATCACTTTTTTATTTTAATCAATTATTTCTATTTATATCTGGATTTAATTACTTGGGGCTACCTCTTCACCCACACACACAGGCCAGAGATTTGCTAGACATTCTTTTGAGCTACAGGGCAGAGGTAACATCTTCGACCTTATCTTTCACCTATGGTCAAAGACTATTTGTTTAAAAGAAGTTTGGTGGTAATCACAACATGATACGAAGGCATCCAGCGCAAGGAGTGCAGGGTCACACATGCAATAAAAGGAAATATTTTACCACAAGTATGTCACTCTCAGCACATAGTGCAAAGTAATAAAAAAAAACAAAATACATTTATGAACATACAGCTGGAGGACAAAGCTCCAATAATGATAATTGTGACAAAAGTTTCTGATGCAGAAATTGTGTTTACTGTTGTATCTCAGACAACAGACTGGTCTGAGAACTGGCAATAATGAACAAAAAGTGACTTTCAAAACAAAAACCAAACTGAATGCATTTGAATCACAGCAAGTGACCAAGTATAGTTTCTGTATTTTTTCCAGCTGTCTCAGGGGAGTCTCTAATTATTGTTATTTTTTCTAAGATTACAGATATATCAATTGATCTGATCCATTCCTTTGGAGTTGGCAATGATTCTTTGTTTCTGTGACGCATAATACATAGTCTTGCAATGGAGAGTAGTGCACAGATAAATCTTTTCTTGTACTTCTCCAGAGGAAGCTTAGATAAATCATGTAAAAGACATCTTTGTGGTTGTAATAAATTGTAAACATTTAATATATCTCCCCTATGTCTCCTTGATATTTGATTCCAGAATTCTTGAACCTTTTAATATTGCCATAATCTCCAAGTCTGGATTTTCAATGGTTACATTAATTCTTTTTATTTATTATAATTATTATTCTTATGGCAATTGCTCCCCTAAGTCCCCATTGTACTAGGCTCTGTGCAAGTACATAAAAGATACAGGCCCTGCCTTGAAGAGCTTGCAATCTAGTTTAAGACAAGCTATAACAAGTGAGCATAACAAATAAGATGGAGGACTACATCGTCTGTGTGAAGTGTAAATGTTCAAAAACAATGGATGTGATCCTTCACACTTACACAGGTATGTTTATATATGCGAGCAGTTCCACATGTATCAAGCTTCTCATGTGTTAGTTTGCTGGATGGGGTCCCAGGTTTTTATATTACACAGACGGATATATTCAGCACTTGTGGCTTTTTTTTCATATCTTCCTGTTTGTGCTATAAAAAATTCTTTATTAAATTGGTATTCCAAACATCTGCTCAATTATTTTTCCCCTTTTTATACTTTGACCTGTTTCTAATCTTTTTAACATTATTCTATTGTTTATTATGTATATTACTGTAGCATCTAGAGGCCTCAATCAGGAATAAGGAGACCCATCTGCTTACTAAAACACTTTTTCTTAATTCCCATTTTTAGTCCTATATAATTTTTTTAAACATTTAATTCCTTTCTCCCCCTTTTCTATTGGCGAGGATGGGCGGGGGTGGTGTCCCTAGCCTCTGTTTGCCAGAAGCTGGGAATGGGTGACAGAGGATGGATTACTTGATTACATGTTCTGTTCATTCCCTCTGAAGTACCTGGCATTGGCCACTGTCAGAAGACAGGATACTGGGCTACATGGACCTTTGGTCTGACCCAGTATGGCCGTTCTGATGTTCTTATTAAACCTCTATTATTTTTAAGCATATATCTATATATTTATAAGTGTTTTATGCTACTGGACACTGTAGAAAATTGGGAGAAAAACACAGGAGAAAGGAAGAATACAAGAGAGCAGAAGTGTTGGCATAGGTTAGACCAAGTGGGGACAAGGAAGAGGCAAGTCAATAATAGCAACAGCAACCACAGTATGCTGTGGCAGTGTCCACACAAGCCTCAACTAAGCAAAACACCTAATCATGTGCTTAATTTTGCACTTGCTTTTTATGCCCAATTGAGGTCAGTGGAATGTAAGTACAAAAAGAAAAGTTAGATGTGTGTTCACTGCTTAAGTGCTTTGCTGTATTGGGACCATATACAGGAAGACACAGTGCCTACTCCAAAGAGTGTACTGTCATGCAACAAGCATGTGGGTGAGTAGCTTTATACATGCGAGTAGTCCCAGTGAAGCTAGTGAAACTACTCACACAAGTGTATAAAGTTATGTTTATAAGTATGTGTAGGGACATGCTCCAAAATAATTTTGTATTTAATTAAAAATGTGTACAAGTACACATCAGCTATAGCCAACCACCTCTTAGCCTAGCCATTCTTGTTTGGCCAGTTTTCTGTAGGTGCCACTGGAGAAGCAAGTCTTGAGGAGGGATTTATCATTATATTTGGCATTTGCTGTTTTGTGCCTTGTAGCTGTCATATGAATATTACATTCTATATGAATAGCGTTTAAGAAATAATTCTGCCTCCCATAATAAATATTGTTGTAAGAAAAAAGTGAGCTTGATGTTTGCAAATTTCATTTATGAATAAAAAGGACTTAAACTGTTTACTTAACTTGGATACTGACATGCAAAAGATTTCAGCAGATGAAGAGGTGCTAGCCATAGCAAAGAGAAAAAATGAGACTAAAGACAGATGATAATGAGCTGGAGACAAATCAGCTAGTGCGCATTGCTGAACTACTTTCATATTTGTCCATAGTAATGAAAAGGGGACAGCCTACGTGTAACAGTTGGCGATTTGGAAAATCTCCTAGATAAAGTCTGCAAATACAAAATATACCAAGCAGAATTGCAGATATTTTTAAATTAATTCAATACAGCATGCACACTAATGTCATTATAACTTTTAAACAAGTTCATACTGCATACTGAATTTTATAAAGTTAATGAATTGTACTTTATTAAATTAAATATTACATTAAATATGTTATTGAATTGATCCACTAATAAAACAAATTAAAAACTGAAGTCCCTGAAGTGATGGTATTGAAAACACAGACGGTCAGATGGAACTGGCTGTGACTTGGTGAACTTAGTCTCTCTGGGATGGGACAAATCAAAATCTAATGAGACAGTCTGATTAAACAGTTTCTTCTCTTTTATGATCCTAATGCTGTGTTCATTGTGATGTGCTGAAAATCTTCCAAAGATAAACAATCACACCCCTAGCTCAGAGTATAAATGTAGCCATGTCTGTTTTTGGTATATACATTAAACTCAATCTGTTAGAGACAAAGTCATATGTACCTGTTCATAATTAATTTACAGACGGCTAATATTTAAAAACTAGTGTGATATAGTGTCTTCATCAGCATGTATTTCAGTGGTGATGTAGTTTCTACTACTTTTGCTACTGAGTCTTTAGAATCTCATTTCACATTTTTCCAAGCAATTCTTGATGAACACACACACACACACAAAACACTACAAGCAACTATAGATGTCTTGCATTTTAAAAGATAAAACTCTCTTTCAGGAATTATACCATTACTAAAATAACTAGAGGCCCCAGCCCTGCAAACACTTACACATGAAAGTAACTTAGATACATGTATAGTTCCACTGAACTTAATGTACTCACCTGCATATGTGCTTGCAGAATCAGATCCTGATGATGTACTTTGTATCATATTATAGAAAAAACAGAAGTGAAATAGAAGATTTTCTGCTCTCTCTATATATCTATATCTATATATAGATATTGTATGACCTCCTTTGAACAGTTTTTAACATGTAATTTTGCTACCAATTGCTAACTATAATTCCTATGGATGCATCCAATGTACAGCCAATAAATAAAAATAAATTGATTTAAATAAAAAATATACTGGGTTAGCAAAGAAAATATATGACATTGTTGCATTTACTCTTTTCCTGACTGCATAATGAACTCCACAGTATATTGCAGAATATAAAGTCTGGTACTGGTCTATAAAGTCATGATATAATATATTTATTGGTTTACAAAATCTAGAAATGGGTCCCAGAGACCCTTAAATTTAATCTTTTTTTCTTGACACCACCAGGGTGACCTTGCCATAGATATGCCATTCGGGGTTTTTACTTAACTTTTCAATAACTTAAAATAATGTATTTAGCTACTATCAAACCATTGTCACCTATTTTTCTTTAGGATGTAGGAAACAAGATATTTCTGAGCACCATTTAAGGTCAAGCTCTCATTTGACGTCAGTGGCCAAGCAAACTTGATCCTCCAGAAGATAAAAACCAGATTTCAGAAGAAAATCTTGCACGTTAACACGATATTTCTGAGCACCATTTAAGGTCAAGCTCTCATTTGACGTCAGTGGCCAAGCAAACTTGATCCTCCAGAAGATAAAAAGCAGATTTCAGAAGAAAATCTTGCACGTTAACACATTTCATTTTGTGTCTGAGTTCAAACCAATGGTTTGGTAGGTACCGCTGTATGTGCCAGTATCTGTTTTTTGACACTCATTCAGTGGAGTCTTGCTCTCTGTAATGTATTTATCATTTAAGGAGTAGTGATTTTAAAGTGGCATCTCTAGTAGCCCTGTATCCTTGTATTAGCAGAGCTAGCTATGCAATGTTCTATATTATATTTCCTATTCATATGTTGTTCATATCTTGCAATCTACAATTTTCCTTCCAATTTGCTATAAAACTCACTACTGCATACACCTCTACCCAGATATAATGCGACCTGATATAACAAGAATTCGGATATAAGCGGTAAAGCAGCGCTCTGGGGGGGCGGGGCTGCATGCTCCGGCGGATCAAAGCAAGTTCGATATACATGGTTTCACCTATAACACAGTAAGATTTTTTTGGCTCCCGAGGACAGCGTTATATCGGGGAAGAGGTGTACTTTTAGCTAGTTAACATTTTGTTGCATATGTCCCATTTCTAGGCTTGTATTTCACTTACATACTTTTATTACACGGAAATAACTTATTTTAAAGAAGAAATAGATCCATTCCAAGTATTACAAGCGAGATTTGAAATTACATAAAACTGCTGTAATTAAATGAGAATACCAGACAGCTGCAGGGATAATAATGGGACATGGAAGCTTTCACTCCCAGGTTATTATTAGTTTAATGGCACCAAAGATGGCACTGACAAAAAGTTGCTACTGGAGATTAGTGAACCAGGCCCGTTGAAGTCCGGTGACACTTATTTTCAGAGGCCCCATTGCTTTGATGATATTTGGATTCAGACAACAAATACAAAATTAGATACTAGAGGTAAAATTAGATGGCAAGCTGCTTAGGACAGGCATTATGTCTTCTACGCATTTGTTCTCAGAAGCTCCTGGCATACTTTTGGCTGCTGTATAAATAAAGTAAAATAATAATAAATGAAGTGTGAGCAGGGAAGTGAAAGAAACAGTGTCACAGGACCAGGCAGAGAGGAGTGAGATTTTTTTTAAAAGTTATTGTTTTTTCCCCATATATTCCATGCATTTCTGGCAGCAGTCAGAGACAAGCAGTAATTGGTGGGCACAGCCACAGCAAATGGCAATGACTGGGAGGCTGGATAGCAGCATATTGGCTGGCAGGGAGACAGCATTGTACAGCTCCTGCAATATCAGGAAATGGGAATCAAAATGGGCACCTGAGCAATGTATTGGTAGGAAGGCAGCTGGAGAACAACACCTGTTGCAACCCCAGCAAACAGGAATAGCTAGAAGACAGATGGCAGCAGCAGAGAAGAGACATCTTTCTTCTTTATTGTATTCATTGAGGGTGGCAGGCATGATGATCCAACCATTCGACCACTTGATCACAGAGTCATACAGGATGCAATGTCCATCCCATAGATTTACAGCAATATTAAAAGCAGGATGACACAAGACAAGAGTCTATCATGCCATCCCACCACTGCCATATCACTCTTCTTCTGAACATGCAATCAGGCGGGATGGTTGTCTTTCCACTGACAGAGGACAGCCGGATTACTTTGCAATTCACAACATTCAGTCATTCACAATGTGTCTCCCTGGCAATCTGGTGAGGTTATATTTTGTGTATAACTAATCTTTAGAAATAAATGTTATTGGTATTATAAATCAGAGAGAGCGGTGTGACGTTGCACTCCATATGTTTTATGGAAATATGCTTATAAGTGTGAATATAATGTAACTGGAATATGCTTTATCCAAAAGGTCTCTTGTAAGGTATCATTACAAAGCTTATAAATTGACTGAGTGTGTTCATCCTATTTGAATGTATGTATCATTCTTGTATCTGAAACTAGAAATATGAAGTATAGCTCTGAAGTCCTATCATAATTATGCAAAGTGTGGGCCATTAATGGTGGTTTTGAAGCTTGATGGCTCCCATTGACTAGGACAATTGGTTGTAAATGGCTCTGCTTACTTGCAAACTTCCCTGGGTACATGCAGGTCAGCCCTAGAAGAATGAAGAAGGAGGTCTTACAGTGACATGTGATCATGTCACCTGAACTGGAATCCATCTTAAACCTGGTGCTTTTCCATCTAGAAGGAGGGGTGGAGACCCAGAGAGAGTCAAAAGATTCCCGCCTTGTGCCAAAGCTATAAAAGGGGGTGGAAGAGAACGAAGGGGAATACCAGTCATGAGAAATCCCCTAGTTACCACCTGAGCTGGAACTAACAAGGATTGTATCAGGGGAAAGGATTGGGCCCAGACTAGGAAGGAGTCTAGTCCGTGAAAGCAGCTTATTGGAACACCTCTGAGGGTGAGATTTACTTGTATTCAGTTTCTTAATGTATTCAGCTTAGACTTGCGTGTTTTGTTTTATTTTGCTTAGTAACTTACTTTGTTCTGTCTGTTATTACTTGAAACCACTTAAATCTTACTTTTTATTCTTGTTTTGTTTATTAAACAAAAATCACTTTTGTTTATTATTGAACCCAGAGTAAGTGATTAATACCTGGGGAAGCGAACAGCTGTGCATCTCTCTCGATCAGTGATACAGAGGGCGAACAATTTATGAGTTTACCCTGTATAAGCTTTATACAGAGTAAAATGGATTTATTTGGGGTTTGGATCTAATTGGGAGCTGGGTGTCGGCGGCTGGAGATAGGTGACCTGCTGAGCAGTTTTTGGTTAAAGTCTGCAGCTTTGGGGGCATAGACCAGACCTGGGACTGTGTTGCAGCAGGCTAGAATGTTTGGCTCAACAAGGCAGGGTTCTGGAATCCCAAGCTGGCAGGGAAAATGGGCTCAGAGGTAATTCCAGCACGTCAGGTGACAGTCCCAAGTGGGTCTCTGTGACCAAACCCATCACAAGCGGGTACTTTACAGGTAAGTGCCATTTATTTAAAACACATGCATGTTGGAAATAATTTTGTGGGTGTCCTGTTGTCAGAGAAACATCTCCATGTCTCAGAAAATATTTCATGATCTACATGCTTATACTTTGTAGAAACTTTAGACTTCTTTGCCATTACAAGTTCATTCTCTGCCCAGTCCATTCCCTGGCAGCAAACTGGTGAAGCCAAGGTTGAAATTATGCTATGACTTTGAGTTGCTAAATAAATGAAATAATGAGTGGGGGAACATTAACCTTTGCTGGCCTGTCTGTGAGCATAGTGAATAGTAGCAATACTTTCAAAAAGCTAGGATATTAGACTAAAAATATGTCTCACAGTTATAAAATCTCGTTACCATAGTGATGAGGACTGAGCAAATGATTAAAAATACCTGGTCTTATTCCGACTGTCTTAGGAATGTGACCTAAATGGCATATAATGCATGATTTTCCATGAGAAATTAATTAAATTTACTAGAAGTAAACATTATTGAGATATACTATTGTGTAAGGTGGAATGTGGGGTCAGATACTCAGAGGAAAACCTACTACCCAGGGATTCAACTTCAGTAGGCTAAAAATCTCAACAAAGTATCACACTGATAATAGTAAGTCATTAACAAACCAAAGGTGATACAACTGAACATGAGTTTATCACACTGTGGCAAACCTAAAGAAGTTTCCACCTGAATTTCATGGATCTCAAATCTATTGTTATCCAAAACAGGGTCATTTTTCCCAAATGTTTGACTACCCTGGCTGACCCCAAAATTAGGGAGCCACAAAGATAATATAAAACCTCCTTAGGGGCTCCTTTTGGGTGCAATGCTGAGTACAGTTTAGCTGCACTCAAAATCTGTGGCCAACATCTCATTCATCTCAATAATGTGTTGGTGCTGTAGCCTAATAACAATTTAATGGCAAACACCGACAGTTCTTTCACTGCCATTTTATCAGAAATAGCCAGGTATCACACCTACCTACAGTTGTACTGGCAAACCTGGGTGAGGATGGCCACAAACACCATGAATTTAAAACAAAAGTGCATTGCTGCACAATGGAATCTGGAAATGTCACCTGTCCTTTCCCTGTCTCTCAGTGTCTGAGGCTGAGTCTAGAGTTCCACTCACAGAATTCTCTGCGACTGCTCAGAAGTGGAGATCAGGGAAGAGATTAAGCTGTTCCAAGACTGCTTCATTCTCTTTCCCAGAAGAGGGAGATGCAAAAGAAAGAGGCATCCGAAGAAGTGGGTTTTTTACCCCCGAAAGCTTATGCCCAAATAAATCTGTTAGTCTTTAAGGTGGCACCAGATTCCTCGTTGTTTTTAACAGACATATTGGAGCATGAGCTTTCATGGGTGAATACCCACTTCGTTGGTTGCATCCGACCAAGTGGGTATTCACCCACGAAAGCTCATGCTCCAATACGTCTGTTAGTCTATAAGGTGTCATAGGACTCATTGCTGCTTTTACAGATCCAGACTAGCACGGCTACCCCTCTGATAAAAGAGAGAGGGGAGTTTTGATTTACTTGAAGTCTTTTTCTTCATTTTTGATCACCTATTTATACTGCAGCATAACATTATTCTCCTCTTATAACATTTTATTCCATTGACCTGCTCTCTTAAATAATATAAATGCACAAAAAACTTAATTGTGAAGCAGTAGGGTTGCTATATACACAGCATTTGACATAAACCCAAAAAAGCAAGATAAAGTTAAACCATTTAACAGTACATCTGCTCTGATCCTCCATCCACAAGCACATGTTACCATTTCCACAACTACCACACACCACAGATCAGGCACTTCAAACTTAACTCTGCCCCCTTTTGTCTTCTATACCCCTTTGCCAGATTATATCGACACACACACGCACACACTAGTAGTTGTGGATGTTTGGTGTAGTAGATTGTTGCATTGAGTTGTAAAGAGTTGTGTGCAGAACGATGTTTAAAGGGGATGGTGGAAGGCTGGCACCCCTGTGATGCAGAGTAGGGAAGGAAGCAAGTGCCTTGCATGCAGATATCTGAAATGGTTGAGCAGCAAACTAGGGCACATACAGATGGAATACAAGCTGTCAGGAACAGTATCCCTGATGATGACACAGCACAACTTATTACTGAGCTCTGTGACTTTATCCTCACGCACAATTATTTCAAATTTGGTGACAATATATACCTCCAGACCAGTGGCACCGCTATGGGCACCCGCATGGCCCCACAATATGCCAACATTTTTATGGCTGACCTGGAACAATGCTTCCTCGGCTCTCGTCCACTCATGCCCCTTCTCTACCTACGCTATATTGATGACATCTTCATCATCTGGACCCATGGGAAAGAGGCCCTGGAAGAATTCCACCATGCTTTCAACAGCTTCCACCCCACCATCAACCTCAGCCTGGACCAATCTACACGGGAGGTCCACTTCCTGGACACCACCGTACAAATAAGCGATGGCCACATTAACACCACCCTATACCGAAAACCCACCGACCGCTATGCCTACCTTCATGCCTCCAGCTTCCACCCCGGTCACACCACACGATCCATCGTCTACAGCCAAGCACTAAGATACAATCGCATCTGCTATCTGCTCCAACCCCTCAGACAGAGACCAACACCTACAAGGTCTTCACCAAGCATTCTCAAAACTACGATACCCACACAAGGAAATAAAGAAACAAATCAACAGAGCCAGACGTGTACCCAGAAGCCTCCTGCTACAAGACAGGCCCAGAAGAGAAACCAACAGAACTCCACTGGCCATCACCTACAGTCCTCAGCTTAAACCTCTCCAACGCATCATCAGTGATCTACAACCCATCCTGGACAATGATCCCTCACTTTCACAGACCTTGGGAGGCAGGCCAGTCCTCGCCCACAGACAACCTGCCAACCTTAAGCATATTCTCACCAGCAATCACGCACTGCACCATAACAACTCTAACTCAGGAATCAACCCATGCAACAAACCTCGATGCCAACTCTGCCCACATATCTACACCAGCAACACCATCACTGGACCTAACCAGATCAGCTACAACATCACCGGCTCATTCACCTGCACGTCCACCAATGTTATATATGCCATCATATGCCAGCAATGCCCCTCTGCTATGTACATTGGCCAAACTGGACAGTCACTACGCAAGAGGATAAATGGACACAAGTCAGATATCAGGAATGGCAATATACAAAAACCTGTAGGAGAACACTTCAACCTCCCTGGCCACACAATAGCAGATGTAAAGGTAGCCATTTTACAGCAAAAAAACTTCAGGACCAGACTCCAAAGAGAAACTGCTGAGCTCCAGTTCATCTGCAAATTTGACACCATCAGATCAGGATTAAACAAAGACTGTGAATGGCTATCCAACTACAGAAGCAGTTTCTCCTCCCTTGGTGTTCACACCTCAACTGCTAGCAGAGCACCTCACCCTCCCTGATTGAACTAACCTCGTTATCTCCACACTGATATATACCTGCCTCTGGAGATTTCCATTACTTGCATCTGAAGAAGTGAGGTTCTTACCCACGAAAGCTTATGCTCCCAGTACTTCTGTTAGTCTCAAAGGTGCCACAGGACCCTCTGTTGCTTCTTAGGGCACACTAAGCTTCTCTGTACTCTCGTAAATGCCATACAAGGTTGTGAAGGATCAGTGTCTTGCATTATTAAAACAAAGAAATTCTACAAAGTGTATTTTCATTTGAAATTGTAAAACACTACATGAGGAAAAATTTGAGCAGGCTTTGTCTAATCTATTTTTAATAATAACAACAGCTCCACTGCTGCCTCTACACAAAGACATTGCAAATTTACAATGGATATTTCCTGACCATTCTGAAAACATTTAAAAAAAAAAAGAAGACGACGACACTTACCTGGACAGACCAGATGCAAAACCTTATCTATTTGCTGCGGGGGTGGTAATTGTCCACAGTCTTTGAAAAATACCTGCAGATCATTTTTATTCATCTCTTTCCAGAACTCCCTCTTGGCAAACATTGTTTCATACACTAAAAGAAAAGTTTCATAGTTTCCTTTACAGAAATTTAAAAAAAAATCTTATTAGGTCTATTATATATATGTTGGAATGTTCTGTATTGTCTAGGAAGTGTCTTATTTAGAACCAAGTTCATGTACAGTACAAATACCATACACACACACATACAGTACAATGACCAGTGAAATTATTAAAGGCCTTAATGAGGCCTTTGGACTTGCAAAACAAAATAACTGCCAAAAAAAGAACTAGAAGATTTGAAAATTGGTACAACATTTTTTCCAAACAGGAAAGAACAGTAATCCTGAAAAGTGTAATTATAGTATATCATAAAATAATGAAACAATTGTTATGAGGAAAAAAATCACTCTAGATTATAATTGAACTAAGAGCAGTAAATAGGTTGGATTTATAAAAAAAAAACAAATATTTCTAGACAAACTGGATTATTTTGAAAGAATTACAAAAATTAGGGTATAGCAGGAAAGTGGTAGATGTAATATTTAGATTTTAGTAGAAGAGGGAGAATATTTGGCAGTGAGTAGTTTGAAAAATTTAATTTCTTCTTCTGTCTGTGAGCTGTCTACAAATGTGAACAGTTTTTAATTTGTAGATTGTTCTCAGCCTTTCCATTTCTTAGTCAAAAATGATCCCTAAAACAAAAGTAATGGATGGAACCCAGAATGATGAAACACGGTTGCTGGAACATAATCTTCAATTCTTCCTTTTTCGTGTGGGTGGGTGGGTGGGTGTCAGATTTCATTGCCTAAAATGGTGGACAGTTGTGGAAGTAAAATTATGGAAGACAGGACAGCTGAATTCAGATATTTGTCACTTTTTTATGGTTTACAAGTTATTAATGTAACCATTAATTTGAACTTTGTCTAAAAGTTAATAGAAATTGACTGGATTAAGAATTGATATTAAAAACACAAATACATATAGTAGGACTATTTCTCTCCCTTCTTCAAACACAGCATACACTTATCACTTTAATGTATAAGAAAACTAACAACATCTGGCTGCTAAGCTGGACTTTCCCCTCTAAATGTTTAAGGACTACGAAGATAAGAGGATGACAAGAAACAAAATGTCAGGATGTAACATCTTATGTCTACAAAGCTTTGAAGGGTACATTTTTATGTCTTCATATTAATGCCTCAGTGACTCAAAAATCCATGCAATACTACATAGTACGTGACACTGAAGAGAAGAATCTTAGTGTAAAGGGGCCTTAAAATAGGTATATATTCCAAAGCAGAGTGAAAGGGACGTAATGTAAATGAGAATTAAGATCTACCTGATTAATACACATGAAGCTCAAAGGAAGCCAAGCAGGCTGGAATCTAGTTCCTGTCTTTATCTGATGACCTATTAGCTTCCTCAGAATTTACATGTTCCTTTGAAAACATATTTCTAACCCTAGAATGTGAAGATAGTTTTCATACAATAGAATCAGTGTATACTGTTTCTTTCTTGAGACTTCAGAAAGGCAGAATGAACCAGTAACTCAGAGGCACAAACTGCACTCATTCATCCCAATGGTGAGTTAACTCTAAAACTTGATGAGGGCAATTTAATTATCAACATTAACAATGCTACCCATCTTGAAGAAACATCCTGTCAATATATTCCTCCAACATGGCTGGATATCACAGGGCAGATACTAAAAAGTTCTATTAGGACAGTACTGCTCCCACCCACCACAGCAGTCGCTACAGTATGTCAGCCCTTCAGTGCTTTTGCCAGTCTAATTTTACATACTTGTGATAGGGCTGTTATCACTTCCTTTGGGGAATATTCTGCAGTATAATAGATCTCACTGTGAGGAAGTTTTGCTGATTTTTTCTCCAGTCTAAAATTTTCTTTTTCTTAAACTCATCCTATTACTCTTTTGTTATGTCCCAAGGATTGATCCAGTAGTGATATGCAAAACAGTGCAGAAGAGAGTGAACAGAAAGCAGCAAGGATGCACTGCTGCTACCCATCAAATATATCCCACCCTGTTGGTATGCCCCTACACTTAGTGATGGCGTGGATCAAGAGAAGTAAAATTCTCCCCACCCCCTAAAAATACCGGACCACTTGTTTGACTTTAGTCTCAACCTATTATCATCATGCCCAGTTTCTCCACTGCACACCCCAGTACATGCATAGGGTCTATGATGGCTTCACATTGTGCTATATAGGAGTGCCTCTCAAATACAAACATACAGCCATTCCACAATCTATGCTCTTCTATGGAGTAGTCACCAGACTGGAACTAAAATGAGCTTGTAGGAAAGGCAACACGCAGTATAAAAATAGTTCTATGAATAAAATGTCTGAAAAACGAAACATTCAAAAATGCAGAGATCCTTCCACAAAAAGCTGTTTGTATTCACAAGTAATTTCTTCTATTTTGGAAGATACTACTAGTTTGAAAGAGATTCACTATACTTGAAATGGAGCATACTGGTAATAATTCTCAAACCAGTAGGAATTTTTAAATGCAATCACTGTTAGTGAAGAGAATATAGTAAGTACTAAGATGATTTGCAAATTTGTCCTTTGCCACCTGCCAGCTCATTAAGAATTCCTTCTCCCTTACAGTGCACAACACTGTCCATCATCAGAAAGTTACAAAGCAAAAATCAAATGTCAATAGTGCAATGACTATTTCACACAAATTGTTGTACCCACACTGACATAAATCCCACAATTCTGAAGGCCAGAATGACGTCTTACAAAAGCAGTTGTGCATATAGTAACATGCAATGTCCTTTGTACAAAGGAGCAATTTAAAATGCTGAAGTGATAAATGAGCAGTATTACTTAAGAACAGATACAACCATTGAAATTAAAATAAAAGATTACTCTGTACAAAAATGTTAACAGCACTTACATTTTTTCTTGTCCAACCACTCTTCTAGTTGTGAATACTTTAGGGGTGTGGATGGATTCAAAACACCAGCTCGACGTTGAATGCGATTCATCATTTTACGGTAGTCCTTTACAACTGCTAAAAGGGATGGTCCATGACTTGCAGCCTGCAATTACAGATATATTTCATTTTCATTACTTTTAGAAATAGTGAAGGATGACTAAAGAAAGCAGATGAGGAGGTGAAACTGATAGATGTGCAGAGTAAAATAAGATCTTAAAAGAGGGTGAAGAGAGGTAATTCTATTGCCACAAATAAGTAACTGTAGATCTGAAAAACTGTTATGCATCGTGTGATATATAAAAGATGAGTGTACAAGATCTGATTTCAGTCTGCAGTGCTAATAAGGGCTAGTCCTTTCAAAATATGTTGAAGTGGAAATATTTTGGGATGTGTGGGGTACATGAAGACTACAAGAACAGAGCTGGAATAATGAAGAGCAGCAGATGTTTTTATTTGTCAGAATTAGGGATCTGACAAAGAAACAGTGGGATGGAACAATTACCAAGGAACAGGGGAAACTTGTCAGAAGCATCAGTATGGCAGGATCATGTGATTGACACCATACTACATCAGCAATGTGATAATCACAATTGCACAATGAAGTAATGCTGAGATTTCAAGAAACAATAGATATGGGGCATGAGCCAAACCCATTGAAATCAATACAAGCCTTTCCAGTGACTTCAGTGGGCATTGAATTGGGGCCATAGTTAATAAATATCAATGCTGCAAAAAGATTTAAAATAGATGGTATAATTTATATCATTACATATATTTCCAGAAACATGAAGGATTAATAAATGCAAACAAAACCTTAATCATTGACTGAATCAGCATAATTTACCTGTGAACTCATTAATGGTGATCAGGATTACAGCAGCCACTGCATTGCATAAGATACCATAGTTATCATCAGATACAATTATAGAAAAATAATGTGGTATCTCAGATTCCATGGTACAGTAATAGCTGACTTTTAAATGCCAACCACTGAACCTAACAATCAGTGTTCAGTCCAAAGCATAGCCATGTAAGGGAAAATATGCCCCATTCTCTTTGGTCCAACAACCGATTTCAAAACTATGCAAGTTCAGTTCATCTTTAATCATATAAACAATGCAGCCACTTTTTGTAGTATATAAAGCAGCATACTCGCAGTGGAATTTTAGGACAGTTTGACGATTATGGAATATTTTTATCTGGTTTGTATTAATCTATTTAAGGATTCTTGGAAATCCTTTAAATATGGTTTTCAGTTTGATTTATAAATTCATATAATAAACAGGTTAATGAAGATCCCAGTTTATAGTAGACCATCTATTTGAGACAGGTGCAAGTTAGGCTATGCAATAATTATTAGATTAGAGGGCTGCATATTACCGAGAGATTGAAATCCTGCTGAGGTGGAGCTGTGTTATCTCTATAGCCAGCAGTAAGCAAGACCTCTTAACTTACTGTGCATATTGAAATGGAATGCAAAAGTAAACATTCTAGTGCTTTCTGACCCTATGTGCAGGAGTTCATATTTGACTCACTGGCTGAAAAAGAAGTAAATTTCAAAAAGGACAATATTATGACATACTCTATGCATGCTTAGCTCACGTGTTTGATATTTAAAATGGGGGCGAGTAAAGAAGAGAGATAATGAACAGGTTGTTAAACCTATGCTGTTTTTATATGTGAAAAAGAAATCCTGAAATTAACTGATTAGCATGTAAGTGTGCCATAGTTCTCTTCAGGACAGAATTAAAAGGGATCAAATGTGAATCACAGGCCCTTTACTCCTACAAGCTAATGGAGGTTCTCATTAAGCTCAAGTGATGAAGATCTGTCCATTTAGAGCAGGAAGGTTCAGATATTATCTTCACTGTCACTGAATTTCCAAACGGCCCACAGTGTTCAACATAGCGGTTACAATAGAGAGCTAACTGGGCGTGGACATAAAACAAATACTTCATATTAAAATCATAAAAAGCAGTAGTGCTTAGGCTACTTTCCTAGAATTTTAACACTACCCAGGCAAAATGAATTACAGTATGTTAAATTAACATCTGACGCATTACCTTGGCCTTTACTCTGTTGAATCTGGTACGTTCAAGCCATCCTCTGACATATTTCTGAATATAAATGGATGCTCTAATTACTTTTCTGCAGCTAGGGTCCTTTCTGGCATGAAAAGCCTCAAAGATTTCTAAGTGTGGTCCAATTCTTTTGACCTTTTCCAGAGTTTTAAAGACAATATGTTTTCCACTAGAAATTAAAACATAAAAGGTTTTTTTAATTTATTTTTGGAAAGCGTAGAGCATGCAACACAAATTATCAAATCAAAATTCTAGCAAAGGAATTGATACAATTTGAATCTAAAATAATTGTACAATGAATTCCAGGCTTTAAAAGAAGCATTTAGTCATTTACCATCTCCTATTACTAAATCAGCATCCAAAATTTGCTGTGTTTTACAGACATGTAGATCAGCACATTACCTACTAGGCTGCAAGTATTAAAGATATAATCATGAGTGGAAATAATCATTTCATAATTAAAGTCATAACTAGCTTTGTATTATAAAGCCAACTGTGATTCTATTTCCCACACCTAGACTGTGCCAAGTCTAAACTACTCCATGGAAAATATCATTGAGTACCTCTGTCACAGGAGAATGGTTGTTTTTTTTAAATTTGGTATTAAACAAGGTGCTAATAAGATATGAAAGTTTGAAAAACTGAGCTTCTTCCATTTGAATGTTTCCCATAGGTGTGTGCAGTTTTGTTTGTTTGTTTTTGGCCCCTCAGTTTCCGTTTTGGGGTATGTTTGTTTTGGAGAGGGGTTTGGCCCTATGAAGTTAGGCCTTCTCCCGATAATCAAGTCATTACAGCATTTTCACATTATACTCTCTACATATAATCCACAACCACCCTTATCCATCATTCCACTACATGACACAAAACCCAATCAGCCGTTCTCTCTGTAGGTTAGAAACACTTTTGATTATTTTACTCACCTTTCCCAAGTGAATCTGTGACTCCATCACTCACATACAATCAGATACACATTCTGACCACTTCCATTCTACAAATAATATTAATAATAATAATACTTAGCTCTTATACAACATTTTTCATAAGTAGATACTGATCAATACTGACCATGATTCACTCATGCACCAGCAGGGGCAGTTTACTCAAATAAAGGGTAAATAGTGTTTACATCACTGTTCTCCCCACAGATTTTTCTAGGGGATGGCAACTTTAATTTGCCATTGGGGTTCCACAGCAATTGCAACATAAAAGGCTTCTTAAGAAATATATCAAATCAGTTCAATCCCATGACATCCTGGCTCCAACCCTTTCCTAGACCGTGGTGCTCATTTTGCAGGCAGTTCTGGTCTGCTCTGGGACATCAGATGGAGGAGAGGCTAAGGGTGGCCTCTTGTCATATTTTTCACCACCAGGTGCAATAGCCCTAAGATGTTTGGACTTTGTGGCCAGTGGATCAGAGTGCATCATTCTCTCAAACACGCTAGACAGAAACAGCCTCACCTATGCTACAGGCAGAGGAGAATTGAGAAGCAGAATGGACTGGGCTTTTTCTTGTTAATCATTTTCAAAACTTTGAAAAATGTCAGAAATGTTTATCATACTGTGGCATCACTTGAGATGGAGTTAAGGTTGCTTGGGTTATCTCACCTCTACTTTCAGACTTACAAACATTAGGGTTACATTTTAGATTTTCTAACTTTCTGGGTTTCTTCCCCCTAAAGTAAGATTTTTAAGGGTTCTTTTCCTTATAAAAGTTACAACCTGAACTCCAGCTTAATACTGTTTGTGTTGATTCCCCTCACATTTGGTCAACATTCACTCTGCGTCAACTCATATCCTTTTGGGGGCTATTACAACACAAATATGGAAGATATGAGGACCTGGAGATAAGCCCTATTTGAAAGATGGGAATAAACAAGCAAATCCTCAGTTAGGTGCAAGGGCAGCTGTCAGCTCCTTAAACATCTATGAAAAGCCAAATGTGAGTAGACTGCAATGCAGATCTCAGGGTAATATATTGTATAACTTTCACCATCTAAAGTGGTTTGATATTTACATGGGCTCGTAACGGAGATTAGAAAATTGAATCGCAAGGTTTCTGATTTTTTAAAATAATCTTTTAATTTAATATTATGCCATTTACATGTGCCTATTTATAGCTCTGTACAAAAGTACAATATTGTGAATTGGCACTGGAATACAAGCAACCTATTATGATTATACCAGTATTTTGTATTGGCCTAAATGACAATAAAATAACAACATGCTATTTTCATGTTACACTGTTCTTTCTTATGTGTGTCATCGCTTAATATGAAAGTTTGATATTTTTGTTAATTCCTGGATTATGTGATTTCTATTAGTTATACCACCTCTAATACTTTTATTTTTTTATGAGAAAATGTGTTCCTTGTTCTTAATAGAGAAGGAGGATAAATCAAGAGTGATTTTTAGTATTTCAAGTTTATAATACACCAGATCAAAAAAAATTAGGTATGATGTTTGAAAGGAAACTTATATTAAACTGTAATCTTATCAGCATTAATACATATTACACCAGTTATAAATTTTGGTTCAGATATTGCTACTAATTAGTTTTGGCTGATACTGAAGTATTTTGCATGCCCCATGTATAAAAGCTGTTGGCCCATCTGTTAATAGGTTGGAAATGATTAAGGGATACTTATTTTGGCTGTTGTAAAGGCCAAATAGTTTTCAAGCTGCAAATACGTGAGAAAAAACTAACAGGATTGCCAAGTTCAGGACCTGATTTTGCAAAAAAGTTTTGATGTCTGCTACTGCTTTGGGCCATCAAATCATCTACAACCCTACAGTATGTATAAGCAAATATCCACCCTCCTTTGACAGGACCAGCCTACCTACTTTATTATAAATTACATTTGAACAAAGTTGCAATTTACTTTGATTTGGTTGATCTGCTATCAACCCAAGTCAAGAGGTTTCTGTTTCACATATATTGACCTGTGGTTCCCTGATACTCATATATGGGTAGCTAGTGATATACAAGTTTGTGGTTTCATTTCAGTCCCCAGGAGATGTTTTACTCATGTTAGAAATTCACCAAGTAATTTCAAGAACTGGCATTCGGCATCAACACCACTACAATAGAGTTGCATCAAGGTGCTGTGGCTGCCACTAGAGTGGAGAGCATTCTGGTCTTGTCAGTGTGCATAGTTCATCATCTACATGTAATATCTGAAAAGAATCATTCCAGGACTCAATGCAGATGAAGAAACGTGAACATTAATTATTCTTTAATATCTGTATTGTTATAGCACCTAGGTTCCTCCACCAGATTCCCACTGTTATAGGCACTATGGAAACATGTAGAATTAGATAGTTCTATCCCTTACTTGGCTATGCAGGGAAGAAAGATGGACTAAGACGCTCTTTCCCTCTGACATCCCTGCTTGGATTGAATTGCAAATCCACCTATAGTGAGGAGAGTAAGTGGACAATCATGAAGAATGGTAGAGAGTGGGAGAACACTGGCTCTTTTTTCCTCTGGCCGGGGGTCAAGCTTAACCTATTCTTTCTACAGAGCAAGGGAGGAACTCAGGAAGGAATTGTGGTTCTGAGTCACAATTTGTTCTGTGCTTTTGTCTTGGTATGAGACATCTTCTCAGGAAAAGTTGTAAACTTACAATGTAGCCCAGGGTAAATGACAGTTCCTGTCCTAAATTATGATTTATTATTTGTATTATCATAGCCCTACGTGCCATAGTCATGGACACCTCACTGTGTGAGGTGCTGTATAGACACAGAACAAAAAGATGGTCCCTTCCCCAAATTGCTTACAGTCTAAATATAAGAGAAGAGATAGATGGATACAAACAGATAGAAAGGGAAGTACATGCAAACAATGAGGCAATATTGGTCAGTATAACAAGGCAATGGTCTTGATACAGTAGTGATCTGTTAAATTTTATTATAGGCATCACAGAAAAGGAGAATTTTAAATAGGGTTTTGAAGGAGATTAATGAGGTGGCTTTGCAGATGTTTATGTAGAGCTCCACCCAAGAGTGAGGGGTAGCATAGCAGAAAGTACAAAGTTTGAAAATGTAGTAAGTGCATGATGGAGGCTGGCATAAAGAGCCACACAAATGGGAGTAGATATTTCAATAGTGAATGAGAGATGAGAGATAAAGGGGGAAAAGGCTGTGAAAGTCCTTGGAAATGAAGAGAAGCGGTTTATGTTTGATAAAATAAAGAAGGGGGAGCTAGTGGAGGGATACAAAAGAGGGGTGACAAAGTGACGGGCTACGATAATGGACTTTGCAGCGGCATTCTAAATGGATATGAAAGGGACAAGATTGCATTTGTCAAGGCCAGAGAAAAGAATATTGCAGAAATCAAGATGCAAGATGATTAGAGTTAGGTGAGAATTTTAGCTGTGTAGTTGCATAGGAAAGGCCATATCTTAAAGATGTTATGAAAAAAGAATCAGCAAGATTTAAATATAGTCGTGATGTAAGCGCCAAGAGATGTCCTAAAGAGTTTGCATTTTGCAAGTCTATAGAATTGTCCACCAGATAATCCTCAACTATTTCAGACACTCTTTGCAGTGTCCTTCTTGATCTGGGAAATCTTTATCATCCCCATTTTACAGGTGTGGAAACTGAAGCATAGAGAGTTTAAGTGATTTGTCTAGAACTTCTAGGAGAGGGGAATGCAGGTAAAATGTTCAAGTCATGGGAAGAGGAACAGAGGAAAGATTATGAAAAAGACTGAGCCATGAGAAACCTCAGAGGAAGAATGTGGGAATGTAGTGAGGTGTACCGGTATGGAGAAGGGAGGAGGGGGGAGAAATCAACAACAACAAAATCTCCATCAACCCAAATCCCGAGTTACAAGGAATTTCCATGCAGTGCCTACTACCAGATAATCTTAGTCCTCAATTCTGTCTGGAGGAGGAGGAATATTTTAGCCTAAGCTTTTCTCAAACAAACTAGACGATTTATCCCTGTGCAAAGGACCAGAACAAGGTCTATATTCCATTTAAATATCAATTATGTGTGAGATTTAAGGGATACATAGGCCCTTTGTTGGACCTCTTCGTTTGGTGAACCTCACCTATTACATCATATCCTGCCATTTTCTCATATACACAATTCCATACATTGCAGCCAAAGCTGATGGAAAGATATGACTCAAGCTTTCAGTTGTCACAGATGAAGAGTTCTTTGGAGATATGTAAAAAGCATTCAATAAAATATTTAGGGCTGTCAATTAATCACAGTTAATGGATGCAATTCAATCAAAACAAATTAACACTTTTTTTAAAAAATGAGTGTTAATCGGACACCTTTGGCTGTGGCCAGGCGGAAAGGGAGACATGGCTGGCTTTAGGGCTGTGTGAGGGGGGCCACCAGCCAGCGCTGTGCTCAGTGCGGTGCCGCTGCATGCCTCAGGGCTGGGGTGCCCCTCCTTCTGCCACCCTGCTCCACTGCTGCTCCTGCCTCCTCCACCACTGCCCCCAAGAAGCCACTCCAGCCAAGCTGCTCTGGACTGGGAGCCTGCCTCCTGAGAAGAGAGGGAGTGGGGGCTGATGTTGGGTTGTCCCCATCCCTCCACTCATGTACCTGGTTGCTGATGCCCACTCAGGAATGAGTGCTGCTGCCTGCAACTGCTGCTGGCTGAAAATGCATTCAGGCTACTAAGTGCTCTGCTTAAAGAGACAACACTCTCTCTCCCACCCCACCCCACCCCGCACAGACACACACAGACACACACTCTCACACGAAACCAAAATCTAAAATGGTGCCCCTTGGGAGCCAGAAGTGGCCAGAGGTCTGCAAGATGGCAGTGGGCTCCGGCAAGATGCAACCCCCATGCGACAGCACAGAGCCCACCTTGAGCTGCAAGCTGAGTGCCAGGTACCATGAGCTGTAGCAGCAGCGCAGAAGTAAGTAACATCCAAAATATTTAAATAAATGGCATTCTATTGTTGTTCAACAGTGCAATTAAAATTGCAATTCATTGCAACTTTTTTTTAAGCTCATGATTAATTTTTTTATATCATTTGACAACCCGAAAAATATTCCATACTTGTTGCGTCTCTGGCTCATGAAATATTTTTTCTTGGTTGGATTTAGATTTAAACTGTGACACCAAGGGGGAAAGATGAGTGACTAACCCTGGATCTATTTACTTCATCTGCAAATTTAATTTTTAAATGAATAATATAGAGTGCTACCAACATGAACTTTACTGGAAAATCTGTCAAGCACTTTTTCTAATGATTATATATCTTAGAAGTACAACAAATGAAAGGATTACCACTGAAATCATATTAATCTACAAAGGATTAACAGCATACTGTTGAAAGACTTCAATAGAAAATAAGTGGTTTATTCATGAACTGCAATAGGACAGTATCTGAGATTTCAAAAATGCAATGAACTTTTCATATATATTGTGCTGAAGGAGAGTATAGAAGCTGGAGTAGCAAAAGTTCAAATGGACTCTACGAAAGAATGTTTATATAAAGAAAACACTCCACACTGAAGAGAATAAAATGGTTATATAGTAACCATGGAGTATAATATATCCTATTATATAGTCTTACTCCCTAGATATTGTTTACTCATTTTCTCTCTGAGTTCTTGCCAGTTGTGTTCTCATTTTAATTTAGAATATTAAACTTTTAGATACGTTATATGAAAGGTCTCATGTTACAAAAAGGAACTGAATTTTATTGAACTTTCTGAACCTATTGGAATTGAGAATGAAGTGCTGATTTCCTACTGATACTGCGTGTTCTCTAACAAATATGAAAGACCCCTACTGCATACAGAGCCCATAATTTTTGCATATGTGCAGCTTAGCTTTTAAAATTTCAACACAAAACTGGAAATTATTTTCCCAGTATATTTTCCCTGATTGTAGCAGCAGTAATGAACTTATGGTCAGGCATTTCAAGTTAATGACAAGCTGAGTTCACTTGTTCAAGACAATCATCTGGGCTCTAGATTCAGTAGCCATGCCTATTCATCTAATCACTTAAGCACATGCTTAACTTTAACTTCAATGGGACTTAAGAACATGCTTAAATGCTTTGAAGTTAAAATTAAGCAAGTGCTTAAAAAAAAGTGCTTAAGTGTTTTGCTGAATATGGATGCAGTAATGAATCAGGACCCCTTGAGGACTTCTAAGTTATTGCATAAATAAAAGCATACACACACACACAATGTATAGAGGAGAGGAATTTTGATTACCAGGTTATTATAATTAATAAATAATAATATATGGAGATACACCTATCTCATAGAACTGGAAGGGACCCTGAAAGGTCATTGAGTCCAGCCCCCTGCCTTCACTAGCAGGACCAAGTACTGATTTTGCCCCAGATCCCTAAGTGGCCCCCTCAAGGATTGATCTCACAACCCTGGGTTTAGCAGGCCAATGCTCAAACCACTGAGTTATCCCTCCCCCCTCAAACTGTCACAAAATATGGATATGAAAAAAACAATATTTAAACACAAAAATCCATCTCAAATTGTTCACTGTTTGAGTGTTCACTGATTGTAACTTATAATTAGGCCCCTACCAAATTCATGGTTCATTATGGTCAATTTCATGGTAATAGAATTTTAAAAATTGTAATTTTCATGATTTCAGCTATTTAAATCTGAAATTTCACAGTGTTGTAATTGTAGGGGTCCTGACCCAAAAAAGGAATTGTAGTGCAGTCACCAGGTTCTTGTAAGGGTAGCAGTACCGCAACCCATCCTACTTCTGCATTGGTGTTGGCGATGGCACTGCCTTCAGAACTGGGTAGCTGGAGAATGGAGGCTGCTGGCCAGGAGCCCAGCTCTGAAGGCAGAGCCACTGTCAGCAGCAGCGCAGAAGTAAGAATGACATGGTATTGTATTGCCACCCTTACTTCTGTGCTGCTGCCTGCAGAGCTGGACCCTCAGTCAGCAGCTGCCACACTCTGGCCACCCAGCTCCAAAGGCAGCAGTGCAAAAGTAATGGCAGCAATAGCGTGACCTCCATAAAATAAGCTTGCGACCTCCCCTTCAACTTCCTTTTGGGTCAGGACCTCCAGTTTGAGAAATTCTGGTCTCCCCCTATGAAATCTGTATAGCATAAAAGCACACAAAAGACCAGATTTCATAGTGGAAGACCAGATTTCACCATCCCGGACACATTTTTCATGGCCATGAATTTGGTAGGGCCCTATTTATAATACTGTAGCAAAAGAAAATGCTACCATTAAGACCAGCTGTTAAAGTTGGCTCAAGACAGTGATTTCCCTACACCCCCCCTGAATTTCCCCAACACCCTCCTACCCCCAGTTTTGTGAACTAGTTACATGCCAAACCTGGTGGCTGAACTTTGCTACTTTGTCCTCACCCACAACTATTTCACATTTGGGGACAATATATACCTTCAAGTCAGCGGCACTGCTATGGGTACCCGCATGGCACCACAGTATGCCAACATTTTTATGGCTGACTTAGAACAACACTTCCTTAGCTCTCGTCCCCTAAAGCCCCTACTCTACTTGCGCTACATTGATGACAGCTTCATTATCTGGACCCATGGAAAAGAAGCCCTTCAGGAATTCCACCATGATTTCAACAATTTCCATCCCACCATCAGCCTCAGCCTAGACCAAACCACACAAGTGATCCATTTCCTTGACACTACTGTGCTAATAAACGATGGTCACATAAACACCACACTATAACGGAAACCTACTGACCACTATAATTACCTACATGCCTCCAGCTTCCATCCAGGACACACCACACGATCCATTGTCTACAGCCAAGCTCTAAGATACAACCGCATTTGCTCCAATCCCTCAGATAAAGACAAACACCTACAAGATCTCTATCAAGCATTCTTAAAACTACAATACCCACCTGGGGAAGTAAAAAAACAGATTGACAGAACCAGAAGAGTACCCAGAAGTCACCTACTACAAGACAGGCCCAACATAGAAAATAACAGAACGCCACTAGTCGTTACCTTCAGCCCCCAACTAAAACCTCTCCAACGCATCATCAAAGATCTACAACCTATCCTGAAAGATGATCCCTTACTCTCACAGATCTTGGGAGACAGAACTGTCCTCACTTACAGACAGCCCCCACAACCTGAAGCAAATACTCACCAGCAACCACACACCACAGAACAAAAACACTAACCCAGGAACCTATCCTTGCAACAAAGCCCGATGCCAACTCTGTCCACATATCTATTCAAGTGACACCATAATAGGACCTAATCACATCAGCCATGCCATCAGGGGCTCGTTCACCTGCACATCTACCAATGTGATATATGCCATCATGTGCCAGCAATGCCCCTCTGCCAGGTACATTGGCCAAACTGGACAGTCTCTACGCAAAAGAATAAATGGACACAAATCTGACATCAGGAATCATAACATTCAAAAACCAGTAGGAGAACACTTCAACCTCTCTGGCCATTCAGTAACAGATTTAAAGGTGGCAATTTTGCAACAGAAACGCTTCAAAAGCAGACTCCAATGAGAAACTGCTGAATTTGAATTAATATGCAAACTAGATACAATCAATTTAGGCTTAAATAGCGACTGGGAATGGCTGAGCCATTACACACATTGAATCTATTTCCCCATGTTAAGTATCCTCACACCTTCTTGTCAAACTGTCTTAAATGGGCTATCTTGATTATCACTACAAAAGTGTTTTTTCTCCTGCTGACAATAGCTCATCTTAATTAATTAGCCTCTTAGAGTTGGTTGGGCAACTCCCACCTTTTCATGTTCTCTATATGTATATACATCTTCTTACTATATGTTCCATTCTATGCATCCGATGAAGTGGGCTATAGCCCACAAAAGCTTATGCTCAAATAAATTTGTTAGTCTCTAAGGTGCCACAAGTACTCCTGTTCTTTTTGTGGATACAGACTAACACAGCTGCTACTCTGAAACATGCCAATTTAGTGACTGTTTGGAAATTTGAATTGAAATTGAAACATTAATACACACTTCAAAAGCATAGACTGTATGATAAAATACGTGTATCAGAAAAAGTGTAATAGATTTGAAAAGTATGAACATAGACTAGCCTCCTTATACATCTGTTGTTTTTTATGACAATGTCAGTGCATTCAGTTCGGTGATTTTGGCCAACCTAATAATTTCAAATGATGATTTGTAAGCAAAGTCTAAATGAGCTCTCCCCAACAGTTAGTGATGAGCTGGGGTTGGGGGGAAAGGCTTCAGGACCAGATTGTATTTACATTCACACCTAATCTACCTAGGTATCCAGCAAACAGAGCTGTGTTACCCAAGTGATAGATTTTGGTTGGGGTTGGGTTACAAATCACTTGAATGCGGGGGTGGGAGGGAATAAAATGTTGTTGTTCTTATTGTCTGAGTAAAGAGCAGTAGAACTGTACTTAGCCTGTGCTGATTGAGGGCATCGAGAGAGGGTAGGGACCTGCCCCTCTCCACTGTTTAAAGACAGAGCTGATTAGGCTCCATAGATAGTGTTTTGTTCTGTTAAGTGACCACTGCAGCTGAAATCACTGATAATCAGGTCTAAGTGCTTAGATCTGCTGTGGGACAGTGTTTCTGGGGAAGAGACAGCCCAGACTGCACTAGCAGCGAGGTTCCCCCACTGAGAGCTCAGCTGAAATCACTGAGAGCTGGGTGGAACCTCAAGAGACCAACTCGCAGAGGTCACAATGGCAGGTGGCAGCAGAAGGTGACTGCGCAGGGCCACTGGCAACAGAGTGGTGGAGTGAACGGTGGCACAACGAACAGCAGTGGCCAAAGCGAACAGTGAGCAGCTGGAGGAACAAGCAAGGTGCCTTCTTGCCCCCCACCTGGGAGGTGTATTCACGTGAAAGCACCTCTGAACTCTGAGTCTCCACTGACCAAGGACAACACCGGTGAGTGGGGTGCGGTGGAGGGAAAAGTGAGGGGCACGTTAAATAAACATTTGTTTGTTGGACTATATTTTAGTGACTTTGCTCCAGAATGCTAGATTTGTGACTGGGAATGGAAACTTATATAAATATGTTTCCTAGTAGGCCAAGATTTTTAAAATGCATTATTTGCCAAGGTTGTTATCTCACATCGTTGCTATCTTGAGAGGTCATTATGTTGGGGAGTTTCTGTACTAAAAATTTTTATTATTATAATTAATTTTTACATAAGAATGGTTATACTGGGTCAGACCAATGGTCCATATAGCCCAGTATCCTGTCTTCCGACAGTGGTCAAGGCCAGGTGCTTCAGAGGGATTGAACAGAACAGGTAATCATCAAGTGATCCATCCCCTGTTGCCCATTCCCAGCTTCTGGCAAACAGGCTAGGGACACTCAGAGCATGGTGTTGCATCCCTCCCCATCCTGGTGGACCTATTCTCCAGGAATTTATCTAGTTCTTTTTTTAATCCTGTTATAGTTTTGGTCTTCACAGCATCCCCTGGCAAAGAGTTCCACAGGTTGACTTTATGTTGTGTGAAGAAGTACTTCCTTTTGTTTTTTTAAAACCTGCTGCCTATTAATTTCATTGGGTGACTGCTAATTTTGTGTTATGTGAAGGATTAAATAACATTTCCTTATTCACTTTCTTCACACCGGTCAAGATTTTATAGACCTCTATCATATCCCTCCTTAGTCGTCTCTTTTCTAAGCTGAAAATTCTCAGTCATTTTAGTATCAGAGGGGTAACAATGTTAGTCTGGATCTATATAAAGCAACAGAGAGTCCTGTGGCACCTTTAAGACTAACAGGTGTATTGGAGCATACGCTTTCGTGGGTGAATGCCCACTTCGTCGGATGCCATACCCCTAATCATTTTAGTTGCCCATCTCTGTACCTTTTCCATTTCCCATATATCTTTTTGGGGACTGGGTGACCAGATCTGCACATGGTATTCAAGGTGTACATGTACCACGGATTTATATAGAGGCAATATGATATTTTCTGTCTTATTATCTATCCCTTTCTTAATGATTCCCAACATTATGTTGGCTTTTTGACTGCCACTGCACATTGAGTGAATGTTTTCAGAGAACTATCCACACTGACTCCAAGATCTCTTTCTTGAGTGTTAACAGCTAATTCAGACTCCTTCATTTTGTATGTATAGTTGAGATTGTTTTCCAATGTGCATTACTTTGCATTTATCAACATTGAATTTCATCTGCCATTTTGTTGCCCAGTCACCCAGTTTTGTGAGATCCCTTTGTAACTCTTCACGGTCTGCCTGGGACTTACCTATCTTGAATAGTTTTGTATCATCTGCAAATTTTGCCACCTCACTGTTTACCCATTTTTCCAGATCATTTATGAGTATGTTGAACAATAATGGTCTAGTACCGACCCCTCAGGTATACCATTATTTATCTCTCTCCATTCTGAAAACTGGTAATTTATTTCTACCCTTTGTTTCCCATCTTTTAACCAGTTACTGATCCATGAGAGGACCTTCCCTCTTATCCCATGATGGCTTATTTTTCAAAAGTCAATTTAAATTAAATAAATTTTTTTAAAATTATATATTTTTAGAAATCTAGAACTTATGTGTTTTGGTGTAACTTGTATTATCCTTATCTTAAATTTGCATTATCCTAACAAAACATTTACTTTATTCATATCTCTTTTATATATCTCATCGGCCCTGACCCCCCCCCCCTGTAAATTTGAACACCCGCCCTAATTTCAATTCTTGGGGAAACCACTGGCAAGAGCAGGTCCAACTTCACACTAGAACCCAAAGGTAATAGTAATTCAATGGATTGAGCCCCTAGGCCTAATCCTGCAATTAGTTTCATGCTCTTAGTGTCCATTGGTACTAGTAGGAGTTGAGGGTACTAAGCAACTGAAAGGATTATGCTGTTGTAGCACAACGGTGGAGTTTTCCATCATAATGATATTCAAAATCTAGGATGTTTGCTTCTTTTCTGGAAATCTTTTAACCTCTGATTAAAGGCAAATAAAAGCTCTCTCTTCCATCTCACCTTTACAAAATAACCCGAAAAACAATACAAAAATAACAATTAGCTATGACTTTCCAGAAAGATTAGTACAAAAGAAACACCTGCTAATCTTCCTTTTTGATTTAGTAGCAGTAGTTACAGCTTTCTTTAATTTGTCATCTTGTAAATCTTTTGTCATCTAGAAAGAGAGATAGAACTAGTGAATTCTACAGGAGAAATCCATGACAATTTATACTGCCAAATATTTCAAAAAAATATAAATATTAAAAAGTTTTAAATTTACATAACACTTTGTTGAAAGAACCTATGCTGCTAAAATACATAAACCTAGTCTAATCATAGCAGTGAACGGTAGTAATGAGCCCAGCAACAGTCTGCCTTGTTTCTATATTGCAAATTCAGAAAAGTCTTTTCCTTCTTGCCCCCACAAAACAGTGGAACAGAGGGGAAATTCATTTGAATAAAATTCTACAAATACTTAATAAATTAAGACAAGACAAAAAAAGTATAGGAATTGACCACCACATTTTTTAAACCAGTTAGTTATATATTACAAAAGGATGACATGAGGCTTTATGGTTTTATTTATGATCCATCTCTAATGTTGCACCATGGTTATTTTCATCTTCTTTAATGGAATAAGTTACTTGTGAAAGGTTTTAATATAATATCGTCCATGAAAAAGTTACTGCATGCAGTTGCAATATCTGTCATGCTGGGCTCTCCACATATAGGTGAGCACACTCTGAATCTTTGGGATTGGAGATTGGTATGTGTGTGAGAGAGAGAGAGATTCTCCTTTGTCAGAACCAGACCAGTTCACAAATCAGTGTCAAGGGAGCAAAGGTGAGCGATCACATTTGTAGAAGATTTGTAGAGGATAGATTTGTTTTTGTTTTTCCTGAAAAAAAAACACTTTTCTAAACATATATAACTGCCACATTGCTAACTATTCATTTCAAAACTGAACATTAACAAACAATAACATTTTGATGAACAGAACTGCTGCTAAAACAGTAACACCCTTGGGACTTAATAATATCTCAAATATTTTGTACTTTCAGAATGAATTGATCCCTTAGGTACTTTTTTCACTGAACTATGCTACTTTCCCTCAATTTGTATGTCATAGTAACCCCTTAGAATGTAAAGGGGAGGCGGGGTGAGGAGCACATCATAAAGTTTTGTTGTTAAAAGTTTGCACTAATGGTGCTCTTTGCTACACTCTCACAGCAAGAGCTTTAAAAGTCAGCTTTATCTTCCCAATACCTTCACAGTGCAGCAAAGCATGTGTTTGACTCAGAATGAACTGTTCCCACTTTGCACTATGATGATCCACTTGCCAGTTCAGTTCATTCTGCCTCTCACTTACAAGAGGAATTTAATTGGCTGTTATAGCAATATGCACTGTGCTGTTTAGAGAAGAAATTGTCTCACCTAAATATCTTATACTGAGTTTCCCTTCTGCAGCCCTCCAATAATATTGTTCTCCCATCGCCATCTGCCACCACTCTTCAAGGCCAGTTCCTCTCTACAGCCTTCCAAAGGTCCTTCAACCTTATGATTATCCAACATTCACAGCTCCTTTCCTCCACTTCTCATTTTACCTTAAAGATCCAATCATGAGGTTCAGGAAGTCTTGCACGCTCTCTTCTGGGCTTGACCCCTGCTAAATTCAAAGCCTTCTGTCTGAAACAGGAGCACCCTGCAATAAAGACCTTCCTTCCACTTCATAAGCCACCTGTTATCTTCCTCACCAGCACAATCAACTCCTCTGCTGCTTCCCAATCCTGTTGCTCCCCAGCCCACTGTGCCATCTGCACGGCAGGAATTCAGAGAAGCTTACTAAGTGTTATAAGTCTCAGTTTTGTGTCACAGGCAGTGATGCTTTGTGAGCAGAGTAATTATTCCAGAATAAAGTCACTTTTATTCCAAAATAGAGTGTCCACCAGCCAATTTTCCCTTGTAGACTAAGCATAAGGGGTTATTTGGGAAGAGTTTAAGGTTCTTTATCCAGAGCAAGAATTTCAGTCCTTTTATTGTAACTCAATAAAAACCAACAGCTTTAGCTTTAAATTAATCTAAAATGGAATGAAAAGGTTTCAAAATGTCACTTTAAACAGCTCCAAAATGTGTGACATACGACAATTTTGGGGGATTTTTTTTTAAGACCAACAACATTTCAGGAATTTGACTGAGAAAGTCATGAAAGACTGAAAAAAGGTGAGTGGGTTAGAACAAAAGCTGAAATTCAACACTAACTATTGTATAGCTGACACTGTGCTCTCACCCGCTACATTTTTTCACATGAGATGTCTCATACTTTGTTCAGTTCAGAATATCATATAAGTCAGTTTGTATAGGGAAATTCAAAACTATGGAGCCACCTTCCTTAGAAAGTACTATTGTTTGCCACCCTTGAACCACAGTGCAAGAGTCGAAGTGCTAGCTCATACTAAAAGCGTATTCATTTTAAAGAATGCTCTTCCTCTTGTTGAAGGTCATGGAAATAACCCTATTGAAATAAGAATTGTGAGCAAACCACAACTACATCCCATATTCTCTCAATGAAAACAACTCAATAATCCAAAATAATAGCACTCTAGTAATTCTACAGTTTGCTATACAATCTATTATCCATTATCCACTTTCCCATATGCCTTTTAGTGAAAAATGTTGTCAAATACATTTTAAAGTTTAATGAACCCATTTAACTTTGTTGTTTCTTAATTTTCCAAAGAGTACATTAAAGCCATTCTAAACAAACAACAACAATACCCCTTGTGTGTAGACGTAAGAGAGGCTACAGGCACTTTCTGGGTCTGCTCTTTGTTTTCTCAAAATTCGTATTCTATATCTGGTGCATTTTCTGTCGTAAAATGAAAGCAATTAGAACTCCAAAAATATTCTACAAGCTGGTTTTATTTCTATGTGAAACATGTTCACAACCAAAAGCTTGTATTTTCAGATGGCTTTATTTTTGGTTATGGTTTAGGTTTAGTTTCTGTTTTGTTTGTTTCGGTTTTTCCTCTGTTAATTTGGACTGTTTCCTTTTAACTGGATTACCTATTGTAACTAAATTCCATGCAAGTGCAAATGCCAAAAAGTAAACACACCTTGCTTAAAAGCTAACTTACTCACCTGACACTTGCTTGTTTAAGTCCTACGTAGAACACTAACCCTGTGTTCACAACAGTTGTTAGCAATGGGTTCCCCAACCCAATTGTGAAAACTGCTTAACTGCACTGTAGAAAGGACAGAACAATTTTCAGAACCATTATAGAAAGTATCTCAATCATGTTCTATAACACGGGAAATGGTTTTGTCCCATCCAAGATAGTCAATAAACTGTCTTCACCACAGGCTCAGGAGGACCTTTTGCTCACAATCATTGTCCACAATGGGTCAATTCTATAATGAAGAGGAGAGTTTAGAGTCAATGCCATCTTCTATGGGTCTCCCAAGATAGCTTTTTTAATCGCCATTTCTGACATGGGAAAGGACAATACTGGAGATTTATAGGCAATTATATTCCCTATGAGAGGCCATTTGTAAAATACAAAAATGAAGACCAGTGGCATGAGCAAGAGATCCAAAATACCTTCAGATGTGTATGTATAGATTGATACTTTATGCCTACATCTACATTACAAGCTAGGATGCGATTTCCTGGCTCACGTACACATACTCATGCTAGTTCTAATAAAACTAGCAACAGTATAAATAATGCAGCTGTGGTAGCAGTGGTACCTGCAGTGATGGTGTGGCTTAGCCATGCTGTGTACAAATCTGCCTGAAACCAGTGGGTATGTACTCTGCATGGTTAAGCCTTGCCTCTGCTGCTGCTACCCACACTACCATGGCTACACTATTTATATTCGCTCTAGCTCAATAAGAGCTTGCACGAATGTGTTTACATGAGCAAGGGAATCACACCCCTGGTTAGTGGTGTAGACATAGCTTAAGACACATATCTGCATGGATATTTTGTCTTATATCTTTTGTTTTATGTTCCATGTCTTATTTGAAGTATTGTGACAATTTTATTTAGCAATAATCCTATATTCAATATTATCTAACTCCAGATGAAATACACTCCCCAGTTGTGGTTCTCTCCATTGTCTTTGAGAATTAACTGACTCTTAGGGCAATTCACAATTCTGACTGAAAAAAGACGACAAGAAGGAGAGTGCTTATGGCACAAAAGGCTGGATTCAAAGAGTTTTACAAATGGTACACAAAACCATTGACTATATCTACCTGAAAGTTTCATTTACTTGAGTCACCATCATCAAAAGAGACATTTAATGACAACATCATGCAATTGCAGAGTTGCTAGGGTTCCAGCTGTGACTATCCAGAATCCTGTCCAAATCAACTTAAGCTATCAAACCTCTGCCCTTCTTTCATACTCTGTTTTGTTCACAGATCGAGCCCTCCCCCCCCTTTAAGAACAAAAGGAATATTTAAAGAAAAGAAACCCTCCCACTTTTCTTACTGCAAGCCTTTCAACCTTAACAGGAATTCCCAGATAAGCTGAAATATGTAAGAAAACAAAGATTTTACGAAGTAGAATAATATATTCAGATCTAAAAGTTAAAGATACTTGCTACGGTAAATACTGTAAATAACCTGTAACACACTGTACCTCCTAATGATTTTTGCTAAGAAATAAAATATATTTAACTTTTGTTAAATCATTTCATTTCATTTCAGACTTTGCATCAGTTGTAACTGTACAGACTGGAGTAAACATCACCCTTTGGAGTGCTGCATGTTTTTCAGTATTTAATGTCTAAATTTTTTTTAAATCACTGTGACTTGAATTGTTACGGTCCTGTTGCTACACTGCATTTCAGAGGGCTGAATCAATTTCCACGTGTTTTTTTTTTTTTTAGCCCAGTAGAGCTAAAATATTTATATTGATGAAGAATACAGTATAAAATAAATTTGGCAAATCAAAATGATTGTGGTAACGAATGATGTGAATAACAAACTAGAAATAGATCTAATTCTTTTTCTCAAAGAAAGTTTGGATTTTCTAGAAAAGGGGATTTAAAGATGTGATGATAGCATGTATTAGCAAACACATGCTAATTAACATGCTTTAAATGTCTAGTGTAGAAAGACCTTTAACACATGCTACACTGGTCAAGTTTAAGCCTAGGCTCCCTGGATACATGGAAGCATATGAAAGATTTTGCTGAAATTAGAGACATGACTAGTATAGCCTTCTAATGAGAAGCCTCAAAAGAAAAACACTGTTTGATAATACTGTTGCATAGATTACATGAACTCCCAGTTAAAAAAAATAAATGTTAGCATTAAAGTGTACATATTTCTCATGCAATACTGTATTAGAAATGATTCTTCATTTATCAGCTGAGAGCAGTTTTACATACCTCCTTGTCCCAATCTTTTATTATTGGCCTCTTTTGCTTCACTTGTTTTTGCACATTTAAAGGTTTCTGTGATACCACCCCTCTCCAGTCCTGGTATACTTTGCCTATAGAAAGATCAACACAGTTTAGAATAATAAATTATTTACCCAGATTAAGTGTCCACTAATCCTACTGGGCCAAATTCAGCCCTCATATTAGTAGGCGCAACTCCCAAAGATATCAATGGGAATGGTACCCGCTTACTATAGGATCAATCTTGTAAGTGGGAACTACTTCCACAGCAAACTTCAGATAATTCTCACCCTGCCTGGGATCTGGTTCAGTGACAACAAAACTAGTAAAATCTCAAACATTGCTCCTGATGGGATCTGGTTTAATCCAGTCTCCCAAATAGTTTTCAGACAATTATAGAGGAAACTCCATTTCTGCAAGCCTTCTCCTTGGGCTTAGCTCAACATTCTGTCACAAACTACCAACAGAGACCCCCCCCCCATAGCCTCTTTCTCTCCAGGTGTTTTACATGGAGAGACCCACAAGAAGCTCTCCAAATATCCCACCAGACCAAAGCATGCATTACTGCAAGACTTATGGTTCTCATGTGTCCTGAAATTACCAGCCAGAATGCCTCTATACCAGGCAAAAACCAGAAATAGAGATGGGGTAGGCCTGGAATCCATTATAGAATGTCAGCTTGTTCTGTGATACATCTATGTGTCTGTCTAGATCAACACAGGATATGTCTATATTGCAGCAGGAAGTGCGCCCCCCAGCCTGGGTAGATAAGACTCGCAAGAGCTCTGCTCAAGCTAGCATGCTAAAAATAGCAGCGCAGACATTGCTGCATGGTCGGTGGCATGGGCTAGCTACCCAAATACAAGTCTGTCTGACCACCTCTGGGGCTTGCCCATGCCAAATGTCCACAGTGCTATTTTTAGCATGCTAGCTTGAGCAGTGTCTATCTACCCAGGCTGGGAGGCACACTGCCAGCTCCAGTGTACATACCCCGGAGCCTTGTGTCAGATCTCTATTTAGTTCATAATCTAGCATAGTCATATACTATATTTAAAATGCCCTAAAATGTTGCAATTATTTTTATAAACATAGTTTTCTGTCTTAAAAACAAAAGAAAAGCTATGCATCACCTTGTTTTGAGTTAGATATAATATGATTTTTCCCACTACTCTATGTCGGCTTTGAGCAAACCTTTACCTGTCAGTTTTACCTGCCTGTTATCAGCCTCCACAGTTTTGAAAGTAGCAGAGTTTATTACATAAGAGGGGCATCATTTGCTATGGTGCAGGGGTGGCAGTGGTCCCCGCAGACCTTGGTTTGTATTCCCGACTTTTCATAGCTCCCCGGCAGCTGTCACTGCGGTGTCTCCTCCAGGCCTGTGGGGGCAGTTCTGGGGCAGGCCAAGCCAGGCTGGGGCTCCTAATCACCACATTTCTGCATCTTCCCTTCCTCCATTTGCTGGACGGGAAGCAGCAGATGAAGCCTGGGCCAGAGCTGAGCATGGAATGAGGTAGGCCCCAATCCCTGCTCGAGGCTGGCCTTTGGTGAGACACAGCCTTCTGCCCCAGCCCAATGCCAATCCCTACTCCCAGGGACACCTTTCTGCCCCTCTCTGGGATTAAACCAGTTTGCTAAACCTCCATGAGCAGCCGCAGCCTTAGTGGGAAGGTGTAAGCGGGGATACTGACACAACTTTGCCCACAACAAATTTTTACTGAAATGATGCCCCTGTTACTTAAAGCTTAATTCCAGTGAAAACTACTATACATTTACTGTATATCATAAGTCCATCACGAATCTACCTAGGTGACTCCAGTATGTTCCCTTTTAATTTTGATGTAGTTTTTATTTAGCTCTATAATCAGGAGATTAATATGGGACTATATTCTGTTAACGCTAAACTCAAACTTACTTCTTGTGAATTATACTGTTGACTGTTAAGTCTACTTTGTTAACTATTAACACTACTTTGTAAGCAAAGTGGAAACTTCATTGCTTATTAGTCATGTAACTGCCCTAAAAAAAAAAAAAAAGTTAGCTGAAAACTTTCTGATGGAATATTTTTACACTAAAAAACACCAATTAATCAAAGTCAAAACATTTTACTGGAATATGTTGATTTTGACAAATTCACATATAAAAATAATGGAAAACAACATTTTCAATTTTTCAATTCAAAATACCTTTTTATTTACAAAACTTTATAATAAAGTGGAAAACAAAATGAAACGCTTTGACTGAACTGAACCAAATAAATTAGAAAATTTTGTTGTATGTGAACTTTTGAAATTCTTCACTTTTCACAGTTTCATAGAAATTAAGGCCAAAAGAAACCATCACATCATCTGACCTCCTATATATCACAGGCCATTCTTTTTCACCTGGATATCCCAATAGTAATATCTTTTAGAAAGATATCTAATCTGTTCTTAAATACTCCAAGAGATGGCGAATGTTCTAATGTTTAATTATGCTCACTAGGAAACTGCATGTTATTTCAAGGTTAAATTTATTTAAATTCAACTTCCAGTAATTGGATCTTGGTAAGCCTTTGACTCACTCTCTATCTTTGGCCGAATGCATATATAATCATTAGTACACAGTGGAACAATTACAATAGACGATATTGAGAGGGACCTGCCCCAGAATATCCCATAGCCCACTGCAGGGAACTCTCAGATAGGATCCTCCTCCTTTTTTTAATTACAGTGATAATCAAACAGGAAACCCAGGTTCAAATTCTTTCTCCACATCAGGCAGAGGAGGGTACTGAATCTGGGCCTCCCACAACTATTGGGCTAAAAACTATGTGGGGGATGGGGAGCATCACTACTACCACCTCAGTTTTTCTTGAAAAAGGATTGACCTGGCCTTAGGCACACAATTCCAGGAGAGGTTTCACAGCTGTGAATCCCAAGTGAAGATAGGTATCTCTCTCCGAGCCAGACTTAGATGCCCAAGACCTTCTGAGAGGTGGGGCATAAGCCACGCCCCTCTCCTGAGCATTACCTATTGGCTAGTTTAGGTGATTCCCATCTTGTTTCATTCACAAAAGAGATGCTGAATGCAGGTTAAGTTGAACAAGTGAAAATGTATTAAATTAATTGGACTGCTCTGTTCATGTGGCTAAGAAGCTTCCAGCCTCACTCCCCAGTGTTCCTGGTTACCCTGGTGTCACATCAATAATAGTCCTTCCAGAGAACACTGGCCTTCTGATTCCAGTTCCACTGATCAGGATACATCTTTCCTATTTGATAAACATTTTAACATAAACATTAAAACAAATGGTTGACATCCAGACCCCCATCCCCTGTCCCTTCCAGCAGAGGATGTTAGCACATAGGCAATTTGGAGTTTCATGTTTACTACAGACTCACCTGGTTACGTAGTCTTTGAGATAGCCCCCAAACTGATTGCACTATTACTGGGTGGCCATAGATGTAGTGATGGAATCACTCCACTCCAAAAAACACAACCAGAAGCTCTTTCTCTGTTGGGCTGTAACCCTGGTCAGTTTCTGACATGAGACTGCTGGCATAAGTGACCAGCTGCTCCTGCAAAAGAGCTAAACCAATCCTTTCTCAAATGAATCATGCTGGAGTGTCAGTGACTCTCCTGGCTGGTAGTACTTCAGGACAAGGGCATCTGTTATTGTTTGTTTAAGCCTGTCAAATACTTGAAGTTGGGGACCTGCCTAGTTGCACTCAACATCCTGCCTTCTCAGCTGACTATAGGTTTCGCTACTGCAGCCAAGTGCAGACAGAACTCTGACAGAAAACGTATCATTCCTATGAAGCAATGTGCCCCTTTCACATCCACTGGAGCTGGCAAGTTTCTGATGGCCTTGAAGTTGTTTGGATCTGCTTTCAGTGACTCTGCTGTGAGCCAATGTATGTCACTTTATACTGTTTGAATTGCATTTTTTCTGTATTGAGTTCTATGTTCTTGTCCCTGCATTGCTGTAGAAAAGCTTATTTTCGTTCATGGTCCCATTGAGCTTCTGAATCATTGCTCCTTTCACCTGCAACAAACATATCTGCAATTATCTGCATCCCAGGCACTCCTTCCGGAGCTTGGGAGAGTCTTCTCTGGAACACCTCTGGTACTGGGCTAATGCTCATTGGCATGCTCAGCCATTTGTAGTGAATAAATGGTGTTGCAAAGTTTGTCAGCATGCTCGACTCTTGATCCAAGCTTCTGTGCTAAAACCCGTTCCTCACATCATAGAACATTACAATTCTGGCTTTGGAAAGTTCTGGCAAGATGTCATCAATTTTGCGCAGTGGATACTGGAAACAGTTCAATGGCTTTAGATCTATGCAGGATGTGTAATTTGCCTGATGTCTTCTTTACCACCATCATGCTGCTTACTCAGCTTGTGCTGGCCTCTACAGGTGCTACAATACCCCTGCTTTCAAGATCCTTGTATCCTGGATTACATAATGCCACTGGAATTTCCATCATAGTAAGCACACAGGTTCCTTTGTGGGGCCTACTTCCAGTCTCTGTTTTCCTTTGAGGTACCCCTCATCTTTGAAAACATCCCATATGCTTTAAAATTGTCTCCATTGTCCGGAGGACTTCCCCTTTTGCTTTTTGCACTGTAGCTATAAAATTCTAATGCCGAACCCTGATCAGATCCAGGGCTTGTATTGCTGTATTCCCTAAGAGGGGTCTTTGGCACTTACCATCCACCAGCACAAACTTCAGTTGGTACCGTATCTTGTTTTTCAGGAGGTCACAGTTTCTTATGGCCTGCATTATTCTTTCATTGTACATAATTAGAGTGAGCCTGCTCAAACTGTTTTCTCAACCTGTTCACATCAAATTCAACCTGGGGAATCACACTGTAGAAGGCCCCACTATCCAGATGAAATCACACAGCGCATTTCCGTATTAAAATTGTTGTATGCATGGAGGTTGGCATTGCCCCTTGTTGCTTTCCTGTCCCAATAGCCTGAACTTGATACGATCTCAGACTCTAAAAGAAAGCAACAATGTCATTATTTGATGTGCTATCCTCTGCTTGTACAAATCTGACCAAATCTTCCTGGGACCTTTCTCTGCTCTTGCATACACTGCTAAATGGTTCAACTCACCACATTCTTGCAATGCTGTCACCGTTGGGCTTCTTCTCTTTTATCCAATCATGCTGTCTCCCACAAAAAATGCATCCCACTATCAGTATGAAACCCTGGCCACTTGCTCTCCTTCTCACTGCATGTACTTCTCAGGGTGTTGTGTCTCCTAGGGCTTTCATCCTCTCTCTTGAGGCTTTTGCGGCATACCAAGCATCTGTATAATGTAAGATCAGCTTCCTAGAGCAACCAGTCCCAAGATGGTGATCCTAAGTGCTGGAGACGATTTGTCCTGAATCAGGGACTCTGCAAGGTCCCCAAAATTGCATGTAGCAGCCAGTGTGTGTAAGGCAGTAACATAAAGGTTATCCCCTCCCTTTCGGATAGGTCTCTTGTGAAAAACCTGTCGTTCCACAGTTGCATTCTGCTTTGGGGAGCAATACCTCTCTGGGGCTCCAATGGTTACTGTGGAGATTGAGGCAGTGGTGAGCTGCAGCCCTCTCTGTCTTGTTCCCCAGTAAGATAAAATAATAGTTTTACTTTCCTGATGTTGAGCCCTCCTGCCTGGCCAGGTCTGAGTACAGCTCAAACATCTCCTTCCACTGGGTTCATCACTGGGTTAAGTTTAGGTCTGCAAAATTCAGGGCTTCAGGGGGCTTCCCACTGATTTCCATGGCTCATGCTGCCAGCTGCTGCACTTCAGAGAACTCACAGCTCAGATCCTGCCACCATGTTTCATTCACAATGAGTGAAGTTGAATGCAAGTTAAGTTGAACAAGTGGAACTTTATGTCCTTTGGACTGGTTTGAGCATTGGCCTGCTAAACCCAGGGTTGTGAGTTCAATCCTTGAGGGGGCCATTTAGGGATCTGGGGCAAAATAAATAGTTGGGGATTGGTCCTGCTTTGAGCAGGGGATTAGACTAGATGACCTCCTGAAGTCTCTTCCAACCCTGATATTCTATTATTCTATGACTGCTCTGTCCATGTAGCTGAGTTGCTTCCAGTCTAATTCTCCAGTGTTCCTTGTTATCCTGGGGTCCCATCAATAACAGGTCACTCCAGGGAATATGGGCCCTCTGACTCCAATGCCACTGATCATAATACACCTCTCAGCATGCTGGCTTCTGTGAATCCCATTCTTCTGTGCCTAACTCTCCCCATGCATTTATGGGGAGCCTGGCCACCTAACCCAAGGCTGTGAATTTCACTTGGCAGCAGGACACTTAAAAGTTAGGCAATGCCACACTAACGTAGCAATGCCTAAGTCCCCCTTGTGAATTCTTCCCTATCCCTGCCTTCCCACCTTTTGTGCCACTTCTTACAAACAAACATCTGGCCCTTTTATTTCCCATTGTTCTGTGCTCCACCTTGGTAGGAAGATATCTTTATCTTGCCCTTTATCATAAACAACTTTCCAGTGAAGCCAGTCAGGAGTTGTTTCATTGACTTCTACTTATAAACCAAATGAAGAAGAAATTAAGAGCTAGCAAGGTTGATGCTGAAATCCTGTGGAAGCTATGTCTGTGGAAGCTATAAAAAGGTGGGGAAAAGTAATTTTTACAATCATGGTTCTCAGCAGCACTCTCGTCCCTAATGACCATTTAATTCAAAACTTGTGTTATCTTTTTATAAACCCTCAACTGTTTAATGCCTTTTTTAATTGGACATTCAGTTTTAATCTTCAGGTACTTACAAACAATTAATAGCTGAAAGATAGAATTAGCGCTTCATACGTTGATTATCAGCGTAATTAAAAGAGGAGGCGGATCCTATTTGTCAATTTAAATCCTAATTGTTTGAATAATTAACAGTCGGAGGGTTGATTTGAACTGTTAGATTTCATCTGTTATATCAATTTAAAATTGCAGAATCTAACTGAACAGGTAAAACATTGGACCAGATTGTTATTGTCACTGAATCCCCTTTGCACCATTCTGACCATGTAAAGGGACCTTAGCGTGAGCATGAATGTAATTATGCCCACTTTAAGGCCTTTTACACTGCCAGAGTGGTGTAAATAGGCTCCAGTGTAAATAAGAATCAGGCTTATTAGAGAACCTGCCTATGTGATTTCACTCACTGTCCATATTTTTATGTTTATAATTTAAAAGAATAATAAAAACACACCAACACTTAAATAAGTTTTACACCAACATTCCTGTATTTGTCAGGTGATCAAGGGATTCAATACAATCAAATATGTTTCATGGTGCAGGGGGCTGTTATATTGTTATGAACAGTGCCAAACTCAGCTGCTTTGAAGTGAGGAATACATGACAAATTGCTCTAATTTACAAGGCTATGATGTCATTGAGAGTTCTCTGTTAAAATAAGGTGCGAGAGCATTTAGGGTGTCATAAGAAATCCTATTATGTACTGCTTTTAAAAGCTATCTTAATACACTATGTTAATATGATATGGCTTTCTTCTTTTTTTAAAAAAATCTCAAGGCACAACAGGACTCTTGTGTCTCAAGCACTGGGTCAATGCTTAAGAGATTTGGGTTAAATTGCTGGCTCTGTGTGACCTTGAGCAAATCAGTGAGGCCCAGATTTTTAAAGATATGTTTAGGTGTTGCAGCATTCATCATTACAATGCCTAACTGACTTAGGTGCCTAATTTTTCAATAGGACACATAACTCTATCTTGGTCTCCCCTGCCTGTTTGAGCTGCTCACATACATAAAGCACTGGTAGAAATAAAGACACAAGCTGACCCCCTTATTTAGCCTCCCCCTTTTAGGAACAGCAGCTCAGGTACTGTTTCTAAGATTGCCGCTATTGTTAGTGATATGCTTCCAGTGCCTAATGGCCAACATCATGTGAAATGGTTCATATTACAGATACAGCCACTGAATCAGCACTAATTGTACCTTTGTTGTCAGCCTCAGCAGAGAGCCCACGTATTCAATGGGTATGTAGAATATATCCTCTCAACCCAGAGATGGTCCCTGCAGAGCAAGGTTGAGCGATACTGAGAGATGAATGAGTGTATCCACTTTACGGCTATTCTAAAATATTGCCACTTAGTTTAGAATTAGAATAGATTCTGCATTTCTTTTAATTAAAGAATTTATAAAACATCCTCAAACAGACCAACCAGACTTAAATTTTTAGCTACTAGTTTAGTGTCCAAGTGAAATACTCATTTTGTTTACTTACTAGAAATGTACCAGACAGACTACAAACAGAGAAGAACAAAGCCTTAGAAAGTGCATTTACAAAGGTTTGCTTTTCAGGATTGATATTACAAGTAATTAGCGTGACATTTAATAAATGACATTTCTAAGAACTGCTAAAGCTAACTTAACAGGCAAATAAAACGGCTTTGTTTTGTTTTTAAAAAGCCATTTGCATTGTAGCACATTTTATGCAGTGTTTTTGCCAACTCATATTTAAAACATTTACATGCATGAAATAAACATCCTTTGTATACATCCAGCTTACTATTACAGTGTTCTCAACTTAGCACAAACCCTGATGAAATGAATTGTGATAAAAAGGGAAATATATTTCCATATCCCAATTCAGTCAGTATATTCTGTAACTGAATGGACTCATTCTATAGTTAAAATAGATTAATCCTTGCTTAATGTAATGCAGTTTTTCTAAACACCATTCAAGCAGTAAACAATTCAGTCTACACTTTAGTTTTTCTCTGAATAAAGAAGAGTGAGATATGGTGCCATCACATTTTGTACAACTTTCTTTAATCCTCAATATCCAGTTAGGATATTAGAAAATAATGGTAGCTGCTTTGAACAATCTGGATTTATCCTTGAGCCCCGCTACCCAGTGCTGAAGATACATTTGTTTATATAAAGCATATTTTAGTGCATTAAAAAAATTAAGTGTTCCAGGATATTAATTAGAAATTTGGTTGCCTTTGCTGATCTAAAAGTTTCACCATGTTAAGGAGAAAGTTAAGTGTCCTACCTACATCATGGATTCATCAACTTTGTTTTAGTACATTAGAAATCTTGAAGCCTCTTCACCAGCCTAACAAATTTCATTGTCACTTGCCTCACTCTGTTGTTCAGCTAGCACAATAAAAATTGACAGCACTGGAGAGAGGGCGGAGTCATCAATCTGGACTGCAGCATACAAACTGAGCTCCCACAAAATGGCCTTGTAAACCATTTTTTGGCAGGAAGTGCATGCTTTGGGAGACAGAGGGTGAAATGCTGGCCCCATTGTAATCAATCGCAAAACTCCAATTGACTTCAGTGGGGCCAGGATTTCACTCAGAGTGTCTGCTATGGAATTGTGGCTAAATGACATGGTTGCACCTAAAGTACACAAACTTATAGAAGCTAAGGGAAAGAAACTGTGAGATAGCTAAATAATAGAGGTAAGAGATAGTAAATAATATTAGAGTGAGTGTCCTTGAGGCAGGAATAAAATAGGATATTTAAAGCTATTTGTAAAGCTGGTTAAAAACCAACAGCTTTTGTTACATTAAAAATTATTTTTTTATTCTAAAGGTTTAAAAAAGGAATTATATTTTATCTGAAATGTATCATGAAAAGAATTATTGAAAAAATTCATTTTAGAAAAATTTCAGGAGGGGACGGTTCCTCCTCTCCCCACCACCTTTTATTAATTTTGCAACTCGCTCCCTCGCCCCCCTCGCATCCCCCAAAAAAGAGGTGGTAGGGAAAGAAAATAGAAAACGAAAAATAAAATTTCATTGTCAGGTTTTGTCAAAAATAAAATGGAAAATTTTGGAAAAAACTAGAATTTCTCATTAAAATTTCCATTTCCTGAAAAAGGCCATTTTTAAAAAATTTTGACCAACTTTACTATTTTGGCATAGGTGTGGGAACTAGGGATTGTGGGGGTGTTGCAGCACCTCCAGGTTTTACACAGGTCTCCGCTCCTGGCCCCACATGCATGGTCCTGGCTGCCAGCCCCATGCCCAGATTCTGCTCCCGGTCCCACCCCCACCCCCACCTGTGGCCCTAGCCTCGGCCCCCTTACCCCTGTCCGGGTCCCCCCTTCCCGGAGACACTGCCCTGCTCCTGGCTCCAGCTGGGGGGGGGGGCACAGATGGGGTAAGGAGGCTAGCTTTCAGGACCCCCACTATTAAAAATGTTCCAGCACCACTATATTTGGGCCGCATTTTTGAAGATTTAGAAATATCCACTAAGATTGTTAGACCATGCACAGAGCCTTCCATTGCCCATCACTGCACAATTACGGTATGGAAATGAAGATTATGACAGTAACTAGGACTGAACCTCACTGAAGTAATATTGGAACTACAAAATCCTACAGAGGCAGAAACAGTGGCAAAAATACCAGCAGCTTTTATGAACCAGGCTCCTTCTAGGGCTATCACCAGTGGAGTTGGACCAGTGCGGGAGCAATGATGGGAGATTTCCCTAAAAATCTTCAGCACAAAGATCTTAGCTTTCCACACACCCTCCATAGGACTTTCTCCATCTCTCCCTCTTTTCTTTCCCTTTTCTCTTAGGATCTCAACCCAAGGTTTTTCTTCCCACAGAGCTCTCTCTCTTCCTTTCCCTCTCCCCCCACCTTTTCCTGCTTACCACAAGTCTCACTTCCCATCCATCCTCAGGATGGATCTTTCTTGCACTGGTGTGTCTAGCTCACTGTGATCCCAACCTTCATCCTCAAGTAAACTCAGACAAAAGGGAACCCATTCCTAACTCCCCAATCAGGCCCTACTTCATGGATGTCCTTTGCCTTGATCATACACGTCTATGATTTAAAGTACTCAGTCTGACCCCTAGACTCACATGGACAAGTTCCATAATAGTGAAAATGCAAAGAAAAAAGTGGGGAAAGAGTCCTGTATACATATAAATGCATTATGCTCCCTTAGAAAAAGCACTTTGAACTGCAGACTCTTCCCTTCCCCTACTCTTGTCACCATGGGTTATTTTTTAAATGTGTTTTCACAGCAGCTCTTCACTGAAGTGAGCAGTGCTACTTTGGGACCTTGGTACTTGTGCAGTAATTACTATTGTTCAGTTCTGCATTTAATAGTGAAGTGAGAGTACTTCTAAAAATATAGCAGTGCTCATAAAGATTGTCTACTAGATCCTGGTAGAAATACATCTGAAGATGCCACCCCAAAACAAGCTCTGTTCACTTCAGTGGTGTTTTTTTGCTAAGGGTTATTGCAAATGATAAGAAAAAAAAAAACAGGACAGAAAGAACAGGGGAAGGAATGAAACCTGGGGTTCAGAATGTGTCTGCCTTTGCTACGGCAGCAAAAGTCTATTTCATCATATATGCAGAATGAGCTCATTTACTCAAGTACTTCAGAAACTAAGCCAGCTGTAAGGGCTCTAAACTACCCTTGATTTCATTGTCAACAGAATATTTAAATGCCACGTGCAATGTAGTGTGAATGTTTTTATTAAAGGTCAGATTCTTTTCCTGTCTGATGAGATGAGATCTCTCCGCCTCTTTCCTTTTTATGCTACAAATAGTTCTTGTAAGCGCTCTGCTTATTTGCACCACTATGTTTTTCTCTTTTTCCCGCTGCATGACACAATTTCAATCAGTACCCTCCTTTACAATATGAAGTGACACTTTGCATCCTTTCCCCATGAACCAGCCCCATTAGATGAATATTTTCATATTATCAAACAAGTGTGTTTGTATGATAGATCTATTTACATGAACTGTGGGGAATCCAGCAAGAAAAACAATCTTTTCTATCTGCTTCCTGATATAAAGTGGAAATGAACCAGCAGCACAAAGCATAACACCCACAAATTGCATAAGATATCTTGAAAATGTAGTGGAACTAGTGCTAATTACCATAGCCCCACCATTTTATAAAACAACAAAGTGACTGAAAAGGAAACTTCATTGGAAACTAAAGATGACAGCATATCTTCATCTAATACTATTCCCTTCCCTTTGAAAAATTGGTCATATCCTTAATACACAAAATCAGGAGTCAGAGGTCTAAAGTCTATTGCTAGACCTGTCACAACTCCAAAAAGCAAGTCACTTAGTCTCCCTATGCCTCAGTCTTCATATCTATAAAAGGGACTGATGATACATACCTACCTCATTAATCTATATCAAAGGATTTGAGACCTTCAGAGGTTAGGTACTAGAGAAGTACAAATATTCCTGTGATTAGTAGTTAAAATTTATCTCCCTACGTAGATCAGAATGCATAAAAATAATACATAAAATGATAGGTTCTAAATTAGCTGTTACACAAAGAGATCTTGGAGTCATCGTGGATAGTTCTCCGAAAAACCATCAGCTCAAATGTGCAGCATCAGTCAAAAAAGCTAAAAGAACGTTAGCAATAATTAGGAAAAGGATAGATAATAAGAAAGAGAAAATATCACAATGCCACTATATAAATCCATGGTACACCAACACCTTGAATCCCTCATGCAGTTCTGGTCACCCCATCTCAAAAATGATATATTAGAATTGGAAAATGTACAGAGAAGAGCAACAAAAAATGATTAGGGCTATGGAACAGCTTCCATACAAGGAGAGACTGAAGAGACTGGGACTGTTCAGCTTAGAAAAGAGATGACTAAGTGGGGGATATGATAGAGGCCTATAAAATCATGAATGGTGGAGGAAAAAAGTGTTATTCACCCCTTCACATAACCCAAGAACCAGGGGTCACCCAATGAAATTAATAGGTAAAGGTTAAAACAAACAAAACTTCTTTAGACAATGCACAACTCGTTGTCATAGGATGTTATGAAGGCCAAAAGGTAGAACTGGGTTCAAAAAAGAAACAGATACGTTCATGAAAGATAGGTCCATCAATGGCTATTAGCTAAGATGGTCAGGGTTGCAAGCCCATGCTCTGGATGTTCCTAAGCTGAGTCTCAGGGGAAGAGGCAGAGCAGTCATGGGGCCTCAGAGGAAGAGGCAGGGCAGGGGAAGGGGCCAGGGTGTTCAGTTTTCAGCAATTAGAAAGTTAGCAACCCTACCTAGGTATGGAAGGAGCGGGGGGGCGGGGGAATGAAAAAGGGACAGAAATCTTTTCCAAACACATGCACATTGGACTTGACTCACTGTAAGTTCTGTGCTAGCAGAGGGACTCTAGCTGTGGAAAGTCTATGTGGAGGTCAGTTAGAGTGGAAAGCTGAACCAAGTTCAAGTCAATGCTTAGCTGTGACTCATCACTGTTCATGAATAAGGATGAACCAAATCAATGGGAAGTGATCAAATGTGTTTGACTTTTCATACATTTGTCATTATTTCCTTTGGTTTGGATTGTTTTTGGCTATCTTTAATTCTCCAGTTTGTCCAAATAAAACATTTTGGGTTCAACCATCCTTCTTTTGGGAATATCCTTGAGCAGGATTTAAGGGTCAGGAATTTTTTAAGGTTCTTCTCACAAGATTTCACCATTGGAATAGGAAGAATGGGGAAAACAAAGGCTTGAACTCCAGGAAAACATTCCAGAAGACCAGCCCACAAATCCCACAGATCCTTGCAGACCCCAGGGGACATCCAAGAGGCCAGGACCGCTTTCAGGGATGCTCTGTGGCTCCCACTAGTTGTGTCCCCCAGGGCTTTGGAGCTGTGCTCCGGCTCTGCTCCAGCTCCAGGCAAAAACCTGCAACTCCACTGCTCCGGAGCTGCTCAGTGCTCCAGCTCTGGGCTCCGCTCCAAAGCCCTGCCCTCCCCCTCCCCATCCCAACCCCTGGTCTCTGATAGCAGTGCTCCATTGGAGTTCTGACACCAGACCCATCCTAGCCAGTGGCTGCTCCCAGATCCCCGCACCGCCTTGAAGAGGGATTCTCACTAGGAAGGAAGTACCTAAATCTGTAATATCTTTACTTCACAAGGAGAGATTAAAGATATTATATATCACCCAGGCTCCTCCCACCAGCCTACTCCATCCCCTATGCCTACTTGCAGATCCCTTGACCTGCAGAACACTTCTTTTGGATTTTGAGGCTAGAGTGGAAATGCTGACAGAATGGGTGGTCCATTCAAGCAGGATGGTAGTAATCCATGTATTGGTCATAGGATCACATTGATAAGAACAGCCATACTGGGTCAGACTAAAGGTTCATCTAGCCCAGTATCCTGTCTTCCGACAGTGGCCAATGCCAGGTGCCCCAGAGGGAATGAACATTACAGACAATCATCAAGTGATTCATCCCCTGTCGCCCATTCCCAGCTTCTGGCAAACAGAGGCTAGGGACACCATCCGGCCCATAGCCATTGATGGACCTATCCTCCATGAATTTATCTAGTTCTTTTTTGAGAATCTTTTCAGGATCTGTATTACCAAGCTAGCATTTGGGGGGATGGGGATGGGGGGCTGACACAAATCCCTTTCTATTCATTTTTGGCAAAAGATAGGTTGATATTTCTGCTATAAATTATAAAATGGACCATGCCCAGTCTTTACCGTCAACCTAAGTTATGTCCATATGCAAAATGGGACAACACTTTTTGTGCATGCCCGGCTTGGCACATGCACAAGCACTGCTGTTTGTATATACCGTTTTGGAATCCTTGATCCATATCAAGCAATTTTCTTAGTTATATAAATTATTCGTCCTTCACAACAATGCATTAGCCTCTTCCAATTAACAATGAGTAAATTACCTTCACAGGAACTACTATTTATTGTTTAAAATAAAGCTTAGACTAGGGGAAAATATCTGAAATCTGAAAGAACACTTCAAACATTTGGCAATTTCCACTCCCAGAGGATATTAGAAAATCTTTCCCTCCCTTACTTTACAACAGAGCCAGTCAAATGATACCTGCCAGATGGTGAATATAGCTTTTTTTCATCAAATAAATTTATTTAATGAATATCTGATGTAGTCAGATAGTTCAACAGGGACTCGAACGCTCTTTGATTAATAGTGGCAATATTAATTCACTAAATTAGACAAAATATTTCTCTCATATGTTCCTGACCATTTCCATCACCACCTCTTATCAGTTCCTATTTACCAATGATAAAAGCTATCATAATCTAAGATGGAATCCCTATGAGCTCAAAACTGCTGTACAACTTATAGATAACAGTGCTTTTTTTACTAATGGAACAAAAACGGCATTGTACAAAAAATAATGAAATATGAAAATGTAAAAATTTACAGGAATTGTTAAACATTTTCTTTTGAAAGAAAGTTTATACAGATAACCATGTATTTATGTCTATCCATTAGCAGAGAAGAAATGACAGAGTTTTTGTTATGTATAACATGTAGTGTGCTTAACATCAGCTTTCTGTCAATTCTATAAAATTATAAGTACAGAAAAGCTAGTACTAACAAAATGATCAATAAGTTAGTTTTAAGCAATCCTTTATTTGCTTTACTCTCTCCCTTCTTTCCTGTTTTCCATGGCCCCAGTCCTACAATCCAATCAGCACAGATCCATACATAAGTCCACATGGAATCCCAGCAATGACATCACTGGAGCACCACATAAGCTCCCGCCATACAGATCAGACACTACATTTCAGAGCAATAGTCCCCAACAAAGACAGCATCCACAGAGTACGAACTACTGCATTGCAGGTTTATTCACAAAAGGGTTGGATATTTTTCTTTAACCTCTGCAATTTACTATTTGTATTACAATTACATTACAATTTTTAATAAATTCTTCTATGCTACTAAAGAGCAAGATTATTTCATGTCCTATGCCCCCGACTCTATTGTATGGGCTACGGACATCCCACGTCACACTAAGTGGGGGAGGGAAGGCACCAAAAGCCTGCTATTCCCCTCCTGCACAGGTGCGGACAAAATGGGTGGTAGAAGCAGGGAACAAGTAAGAGCATTGACTATGACCTCTCCCCTTCCCCCCCAATATGTTGGCCAGCAGAGCTCATTGGATTGGATCCTCAGCAGATTGGAGAGGAAAGTGGTCCAAAACTGGTACAGACTGCAGCAAATTGTTTTCTCTCTGTAACAAGGGGTGGACCAGAGAGAGACTTGGAATCAAGAGTCACAATTCCCTCCCTGACCTTCAGGGATTATACACATCTAGAGCAGATTGTTATGTTGCAATCTAGTCCCAAAGAACAATAAAATAAAACTGTCAGTGTTTCACTATCAGCACATTATAGATATGCTCAAAATATACCTGATGTTTATTTACAGTGCAAATATTGTTTTTAGCCTATTTTTTTCTACAGTATGAAAAAATTAAGATTGTGCACGTGTAGCTATCTTGACTACAATTAACAGAAAGAATGGATTTCTACTCATTCTGAATGTCTGATGCTTTCAGAGCTCAGTGTTGCCTTTTTTATTTTTTAAATAGTCTTACCTTTTCTCATGCTAAGACTGTTTGGTGCACAGAAAAAAAAAGGTAAGTTCAAAACAGATCATTTTGCTGTTAAATATACATGGGCTGACTGTTGCTAAGTACAGCAGAGTAACAAAATGTTTTGTGACTATCTGGTAATCTCTGTTAGAGCTCTCAGCGTATGTCTACGCTGCAATTAGCCACCCATGGCTGGCACATGCAAGCTCACTCGGGCTTGCGAGGCTCGGGCTAAGGGGCTGCTTAATTGTAGTGTAAACATTCAGGCTTGGGCTGCAGTCCAAGCTCTAGGACTTTCCCATCTCTCAGGGTTCTAGAGCCTGGGCTCCACCCTCAGCCAGAATGTCTATCCCACAATTAAACAGCCCCTTAGCCCGAGCTCTGTGGGCCCGAGTCAGCTGGCACAAGGCAGCCACAGGTTTCTAATTTCAGTGTAGATATACCTAATGAGGCAATTATAACAAACATATTTTTCCTTGATTAGCAGAAACAGTAACAAACTCAATTCAGACAAACATCTCATTTGCAGAAAGGTCCAGCCATTTTACCCAGTTTTCAGTGCACACTGACTGACAAAAAAATTCAAAGAGTCAGTGATTAAATCTCCAGTCCCATATCAGAATCCATTAGTGTAGACCCCTATAGCGATGCACAGTCACATTGTTGTCACTGGGTATCCGCAAAGTTGCAGGGGTGCCTGCTACCAGATTCTGATGTAGAACCAGGAGTCTAAAATGGTACAAGAATGCAATTCATCCTGGCTCCCCCCCATTACTCTATTATAGTCACTGAGTACACAGGATTGTTAACTGCAATGGTATTGTCAATCAGCCAAGAAGAGTTCTTACCCATGTGCAGACACCAAAGCTTTCTTGCCAAAGGGTTGACAGAATTTTTCATATGTGTTCAGCCTATATGTAGTATATTGCAGCAGAAAGATAGGAATCAAAGCATTGGTGCAGGTAAACCATCCTGTAACTTCTTTCTTTCAGTTCTAACGAGACATACAGAATTCAATCCAGCTCACAAAGCCTGACCACTGGGATTTCAGAGGATATCTGCTCAATGGTATCCTTGGAATACATGAACTCTTAGGTTTACAGTGAATTATTAACTAGCCAAGATTAATTTTTTTATTTCCTTCTACCTTTCCCTGGAACTTCTAAACTCAAAGTGAGATATTGCTTCAAAATATTTTTATCATAACATTAAAAAATATAAACAAAAGAAAGAACTTTTTTTATGATGAATGCAACATAATTCAAATAAAATCTAATGCCATTAACAAAAACAACATTTACCTTTGTGTTGCATCTGAAGCCAAGGAATTTCATCATGCACGCATGTGGAAACACTGGGTAAATTGAAGGCCCCCCTTGAAAATGCAAGATAAATTCACATCATTTAGCTTTTATATATTCCCTATATTACACACTTGAATGACAAGATCTACTACTATACAGTATAAATATTCATTTTTTCAATGTTTAAAATATTATTTAAAGAGGAATCACATTTTTTAAAAAATCCACTATCCAGGGAACTGGGTGGCTTTGGGACTTGCTAATGGGATGGAGTCTTTAATTTCTAGATTAGATGTTCTGCTCCCAATCTGTTATGCCCAAAGTTATTACCATCCAACAGCTGTTTGGCGTCAATGTGAAATAAGTAGATGGACTCAGTCCAAGCTCTCCAGCTCCTAGTGGACAGGCTTCCCACATCACAAAAATCAACACAACTGCCACCCTTTTGGAGAGTGTCAATAGAGAAGACAAGGAGTGAATGAGCATGGAGACACAATTACCATGTCAACCATGGGGATTATCACCCAAAATACACTGCCTGTGCATGTCTTATCGCCTAGATTTTAGATACAGTTTTCAAAAGTAAAATTATAATTCTGTATATGCTTTCATTTTCCTTACAGCTCACCCAAAATGTTTGTGAACAGGACCCAATTCTTTTTACATCCCTAATGTTACTGGACTTCAATGGGAGCATGATCTTTAGCATTAAACAGCATTGTTTATGAATTCTGAAATAAATCTTGTGGGTAAAAGTTATACAAGATCATTTTGATGTTCAGACACATTGTGTGAAGAGGTTACTGAAAGCAACACAAAATGAGGTCAAACTTGATTATAAAGTTTTGACCAAAAGTGTCCCCATTAGAACTTAAACAAATTCGCACGTATTTTGGGTATGTTAATGGGCTACCAAGGAATGTCAGAAGTGTCTGAAAATCAGAGTATTCATATTTAGGAAGCAAGAGAAATTATGGCAAAGTTTTTCCCCGGGATCTTCCAATTTAGGATACTCATCCATGGTGTTCTGCAGAGCATAAATACCACAATCAATCCCAAAATCTGTGTGTACCTAATAGGATTGTTTTTCAGCCAGGCCTCTATTTGTCCTCTAATTGTGCACATACAGTTGGTGGATACACCTACTTCATGAGCTCTTATGCATGTCCTTTGAATAACCAAATAATTGCACATGTGCAAGTGTCAGCATTTGCACATATTTTTATTAATAAAAAGCATTGAAGGGTTCAAATGCAAATACTTGCAGGTGTAGTGTATATAAATGGCAAACATAGTTAGAAGGTATTCACGCATTTTCATCTGCAAAATGCTGGCACAAGAATGAGTGTGACCTCAAGAGAAGCTAGAGGTCTGAAAATTTGGGCCTATAAAGCTCAAAGTGAAATAATCCACTTGGTAACAACTATTTTCTCCTTTATATTTAACTTCATTTTGGTGCTCTCTTTTTTTTTTTTTTTTGTCTGCCTCAAAATTAGTATTCAGAACCTCTCTACTATCTAAATTTAAGTGAGACTGTGACAAGGCTACCTTCTCCATCCTTTAGACCACCACAAACAAGCTAGATGCTTTCCAGGTTTTATAGCAGATTTAATGACTATACAGGCTTTCCAGAGATTCATTGTGTTATATACTGGGTCCCCTTCGCCAGTTCATCAGTACAGCCTTGAGCAGCAACATTCAAATGGACATAAACTTCTCCCTTAGCCTACTCTCTGAGGAGAGAGAGGGAGAGAGGGAGGGAGGGAGGGAAAGTTCTCCTCATTCTGAGATCCTGTATCCCCTAGCCCCTGCCATCTACATCCTTGCACTTCATTCTTGTCTTTTAACTGTTCCCAGCTGATGGGTTAGATTGATTGCTCTCACTAGCTCATGAGCCCCCAACCTCATTAAGCCATTCAGCACCCATTTCCCAGTTAAGGCCCCACTAGTGGGGAATAGCTAGTACTTTAGTGACCAGAATGCTGGGTCAGCTCTAGGATCCTAGCATTCAATCAATGGGACTGAAAAAAATGAAGCAGTGGAAAGCCTACACCATCATTAAAATCTATCTTTGACATTTTAAAGAGGAGATTGAGCTATATGCTGTGAACTCAATAAAAATGTTTCCTTATAGTTCTTGTTTCTGGGTGTCAATATAATGTTTTGCTGTATAGGTTCGGATCCTGCACCACTGAAGTGAATTGGAGTTTTGCCATTGATTTCAATGGGAGATGAATCAGGACCTTAAAATGTATAAACAAACAGTCAAATGCAATCCCCTCTTAAAAGAAGTCTGTAGCATATATCATTGAAAAGAGAGTTTATCCTACATGTGCAGTGAGATCTTAGTCTTGGATATAAACTACCAGTATGTCCTTGTGAAGTATTGATGACTCCATAAATGTAACACTGTTTATAGGCAAACAAAGCCTTTTTTCCCCTCTAGATTTGTTACAATTTAATTAATTCGAAAGCACTGATAGACCCATCAGTTTCTAAAATTTAAGTAATTTACAGTGAACATACATAACCAAAGTTATACCTTATCAGAAAACAAGGTCACTTTCATATATAGCGTTGAGAGGGGATGGGGAATAAATGGCAAAATTGGAGTAGTAGATATTCATTGTCTTTCAGACAGTTATAATGAAGTTTTACCTGACAGATGCACAGTTTTTACTTCTCTTACGCTTCATAGCTCTATTTATTGATTCAATCCTGGCCAATAGATCACTTAGGCTAATTGTTTCTATTAAAAACAAAAAAGAAAAATACTTAAAAATAATTAGCTGTATATCTGTATATATACTTTTAACAAACTAAATGGGACACGTGATGCTTTCCTACAACAAAGGGTTTGTGAAACTATTAATACTTGCACACAGTGCCAACACAGGCATTTTCTCATCTGTTGCTCTACAATTAATTTTCACTCAAACACTAAGCAAGTGGACCACACACAATGCATAGCTCTGTTTTATATTTGTGAGCACAAAGAAAACCAGACCACTTTTAACTGTATAAACTGCTTCAGAAAAGGATCTTGCTAGGAATGTAGGTATGCAGTGCAATATTTCAAAGGTACAACAGGTAGCAAAAATATTTGGCAGATTTCAACAAGGTGGGTAAATGGCAAAGACTCCTATGCTCTCCGCTTCTTTACCTCACCTGCCCAAAATAAAGAATTCTGGAAGAGAAATACCTATCTTTGTGTCTATTCCCCAAAATTAACATAGACTCACAGACTTTGAGGCCAGAAGGGATCATCTAGTCTGACCTCCTGCACATCGCAGGCCACAGAACCTCACCCACCCAGTCCTGTAATAGACCCATAACCTCTGGCTGAATCACTGAAGTCCTCAAATCATGATTTAAAGATTCAAGTTACAGAGAATCCACCATTTACTCTAATTTTGGCCAGCAAGTGATACATGCCCCATATGCTGCAGAGGAAGGCAAGAAGCCCTCATAGTCTCTGTCAATCTGACCTGGGAAAAACTCCTTCCCACCCCCAAATACGGTGATCAGTTAGATCCAGAGCATGTTGGTAAGACCCACCACCCAGACACCTGGGAAAGAATTCTCTGTAGTAACTGAGAATCTTCCATATCTAATGTCAATTCTCTAGCCATTGAGGATAGTTGCTACTAACAGTCTCAGATAGGTCACATGCCATTGTAAGCAATCTCATCATACCATCCTCACCATAAATTTTATGCTTTTAGTTATACACTACGTTCATTTGGAAACACATGATTTTTATTTATTTGAATACCCATGTAAACATATTATAAAATATTATGGACCAAGGCAAAACTATTAAGACTTGGTAGCCTGGTTTTCATATTTTCTGCTCTCATTGATGCTAATTCAGCACTTCTGGAAATCACCTGATTTGAGTGCCTAGAGAGAGAGAGAGACACACACACACAAGTTTTGAAAGATAAATAAAACATAGAAAGAAAGTTCGAAATAGGTTCTATAATTAAATATATATATTATATATAATGGAATCTTAAAAGTGCAAGAGTTCTAACCCAATAGTAGAAAAATACAGGAAGATTTAGCAAACTCATAGTGATCTTATGAGCTATGCTTTTCTGATCCCAGTGGATGCAACCTGATCAGCATTTCAGATGAAGGCCCAAAACATTCTGGCAGTTTGCCCAGGGAAAATCAGTCCCCAACTCCAAATATGGGGAAAAAAAGAAAAAAAAAAGTAATCCTGGAACGATAAGTATGACTCATGATAGTTGTGCAATAAGGGGAAAATCTTTTGCCCAGTACATACACCTCTACCCCGATATAACGCATCGGGGGCCAAAAAATCTTACCGTGTTATAGGTGAAACCGTGTTATATCGAACTTGCTTTGATCCACCAGAGTGCGCAACCCCGTTCCCCCAGAGCACTGCTTTACCACGTTATATCCAAATTCGTGTTATATTGGGGTAGAGGTGTAGTTTGGATCAAGCTATGGAGTAGCCTCCATAGTCCCTGCTCACAGCCAGCCTTTTACTCCCCCTCACCCACACGAGCACAAAGGCAAAAAAAAAGCCATGGGATGCATGTAGCTACAGATATCCTGGGCTGTCGCTGCCTATGAATGCCTTCTCTGAACTAACTTATAGAGATCCCTTGTACAGCTTATCTTGCCCTCACATGCCCAACAGAACCCCTATAAGAGGGACCCTGGCACCCTCAGAGAGGATGGCCAACTACTGATCTTCCCTTCTGTGGAAGCATGGGTTATATTAGCTCTTTATGCCTCTTTATAACAACCTAGTCTGGCCTGATTAGTTCTGAGGATAGTCAGCAGGGCCGGCTCCAGCTTTTCTGCCACCCCAAGCGGAAAAAAAAAAAAAAAAGAGCAGCAGCACTTCGGCGGCAGCTCAACCACGCCGCTTCTTCTGCGGCAGTTCGGCGGTGCGTCCTCTCTTTCTTCCTCTTCGGCAGCAGTTCGGCGGCAGCTCAAAGAGGAAGAGAGGGAATGAGGGACCCGCCGCCAAATTTCCACCGAAGACACAGACGTGCCGCCCCGATACCGGATGGAGTGCCACCCCTTTGAATTGGCTGCCCCAAGCACCTGCTTGCTAAGAGCAGAGCCGGCCCTGATAGTCAGGCAAGTGGAGGATGAGATGTAGAGTGGCTACACATCAACAAATCTGTGGTCTGGATCCCTAGAACTGCTTCAAGAGTCAGGAGTCTCATATGTGAGCTCCCTCTCCTCTGACTTGCTTTCTGCATATCCAGCACTAGAGCTGCAGTAATTCCCAGAGAATAGTTGCAGGGGGCAGAGGAGAGACCATTAATGATGGAAGAAAATTGTCTCTCCGGTGGTTTATAGGATCTTGAGGAGCTGGCTGCTGAGATTGAGAGCAACTACTGAGTGTTATTTTCTCCCAATATTAGATCTCCCCTCCACACTGTGGAGTGTGGCCAGATCTGATTCGTCCTTATTTGTACCATGAAGGAGGCCTAAGCCAGACTTTTGCATTTAATCTATTTTACTATAAGGTATCTTTGTGGCTATGTAATTCTTATTTATGTTTCTTTACCTAATTTATAGGCAAGGACAAATTAAGATACTCCCTGGCTGTAGGCACCACCCACATGGTGCCCTCAGGCACAGCCCCCATGCCATGATCCTGGCCTTTCCATGGGGGTGACAGCATGTTTCTGTTAAGATGAATGAGGTAGTTCATACTTCTTGGAGCTACTGTTTGTTGTTTGCAGATTGAGACAGGAATCAGCTACACTCAGGAGACATATTCAAGCTTTTCTTTATATCTGTGAGAGCTAGAAACATTTATTTTTAAATGAAGCTAAAATTATTATCATATCATATGACTCCTGGAAGTGGGGCCTAGGCATGGGACCATCACGCCTATGCCTTAATCCAACCCTTTTTATAGATTTAATATGCCTCATGAATGTTTCACTTTACATTTTTATAAATTAAGGAGTATCAGGCATTTCAGAGACCACACCTTTCTAGGTTTAAAAAAGGTATATAATCGATTTAACAAAATACAACAGTATTTTCAGTTTTGCTGTGATCAGCAAGTTTCCACACTCCACAGGGAGAGCCTTACGCTCACTGCATTGATAGTTTAAAGATCTTTAGCCTTCTCTTCTCCAAAAATCTGTACACTTAGTACATAGGGTAGGAAGACAGCAAAGGGCTTTGGAGTGAACAGCTGTGCATTTTGGTTTCTTCAATTTTGCATTCAATAGGTTCAGGTATTTTACAAACTATCTTAAACAGTCTGACCACAAATCCTTTCCCCTCCCAGTTGTTCAATTTTCAGTCTCTCAGTTCTTATGTTATCATTTCACCACCTCCCCAGTCACTATAGAGTTTTCCAGGGTAGGAAGATTTGAATTTCTAATGTAAAAAACAAGCAGTAAAAGCCTCTTTGTCTTAAACTTTTCAAGTCTTTTTTGTATATAGTAAAGAACCGAAAAAGGCTTTACAGGTTTCCTTTAACCTTACACAGGGAGAGGCACTACTGTTCCCAATCCTAGTTAGGTATAGTCTTCAAAGAAGATGTTTTATTAGTAGTGCCATTCCTCTTTGCCTGAAATACTTTGCAATGTCTCTCTCTCATTCTGACACTTTCATTCATACTTCACCATTTTATTGGCACATTGAGCTTTGAAAGATAGCACAGTTATTTGCTATGTTCACATCCACCAAATTTTGAACACACTATATAAAGATGTTCAGTGACACTGATTGAGTAGGTTCAGGCGTAGTTGATTATCCTGCAAAGATTCTGGGACTGATTGAACATAATTGTCCTTTGATTAGACTACCAAAACCAGGAGTCCTGCCTGATAGCAATATTTTGGAAAGGCACTGACAACCTGCACACCAGATTGTTGATTCAGATGTCAGCTATTCTGAAGTTCATGCATAAAAGACTACACGGATCCATAAAAATTTCTACTGGTCTACATTTGTTTTTCCCTTTCAATCAAGCAAGCATGATAGCCCAATGCCATCTTAAAATTGCTAAAACAACTGTAGACCAGAGGGTTGGGTTGTTGCTGCTGCACCCAACTGCAGGCTCTCTCAGGCTCCTCCATCCAAGTTGCTTCTCTCTGACCCCATTGGGCCCTTCTTCTGAGGTTTCTTTCCCCTTCTGGCTGTTGCCTCTTAGCTAGGGGTTATATTCCAGCTTTCCTTTCCCAGCCTTTTTACGTTTCCACAAATGGGAAGTTCTTTAGGGGTTTCCCACCCACTCACCCCCAGCTGCTGGTGGTTTCGGTCTCTTCCTTTCCTTGTATTCCTGGCCCCAGCCAGCCTGACCCTGTTTTTATTTTTCTCCCCCGCCCCAGCAGTCTGCAATCTTTTATCATTTTTGTTGCTGTGGATAAATTGGAGAGAGAGCAGATTTTTCCTTAAGTGTGATGCCCAGAATTGGGCACAGCACTCCAATTGAGACCTCAACAGTAGATGGGACAATTGTCTCCTGTGTTTTACATACAACACTTCTGTTTGTGCATCCCAGAATTTTAGCCTTTTTCACAACCACATCATGTTAACTCATTCAATTTGTGATCCACTATACCTGCCGCACCCCCCAATCCTTTTCTGCAGTACTACTGCCTAGCCGTTTGTAGTTCTGCATTTCATTTTTCTTCCTAGGTGTAGTACTTTGTGCTTGTCCTTATTGACTTTTATTTTGAATTCATACCAATTCTCTAATTTGTCAAGGCCATTTAAAATTCTAATCCTGTCCTCCAAAGTGCTTGGGACCCCTCCCATCTTGGTGTCATCCATAAATTTTATAAGCATACTCTCCACCCCATTATCCAAGTCATTAATGAAAGTATTGAATTTTACTGGACCCAGGACTGACTCTTATGGCACCCCACTAGATACACTCTCCAAGTATGAAAGCAAACCATTGGTAACTACTCTCTGAGTATGGTCTTTCAACCAGTTGTGTCCTCACCTTACAGTAATTTCATCTAGACCATATTTCCCTCATTTGCTTACGAGAATGTCATGTGGGACTGTGTCAAAAGCTTTACTAAAGATCAAGATATATCATGTCTACCCTATCCTCTAGGCCTGTAACCCTGACAAAAGAGGAAATTGGATTAGTTTGGCATGACTTGTTCCTGACAAATCCAAGTTAGCTATTCCTTATAACCCTATTATTCTCTAGATTCTTACAAGCTGATTGATTAATAATTTATTCCAGTATCTTTCCAGTAATCAAAGTTAGTCTGACTGGTCTATAATTGTCCACATCCTCTTTGTTCCCCTTTTTAAAGATAGGTATTATGTTTGCTCTTCTCCAGTCCTCTGGATCCTCACCCACCCTCTGAACTCAATCTATACCAGTGGTGCCCAAACTTTTCCAGTTGCACCCCACTCTGACCATTAACGGAATCTGTCTGCATCCCCTCCCCATTAATGCATAGCCAAGCCTTCCTCAGCAGTGGAGATTAGGCTGAAGGCAGAGCAGGGGGCAGAACTGGGGATGGGGATGGAGTGGGGCTCAAAGTGTGGCACTCAGTCCCTGCCCCCCATAGGGGCTGGCCTGAGCTCCACCGCATGCTCCCCCAAATGTTCTCCATGACCCTCTTAGGGAGCACAGCCCACCACTTGGGAACCACACTGTGGTTAGACCAAACTTTATCCCTCCCTTCCTAGGTTATGGGTGTACTGGTAACATAAGGAACAACAGCAAAAATGTAAACTTCAGCCTAAGCTTTTTCCTTAATTTTGATTGTTCCTAGAGTTTCCCTGCAGAGACCTCTCTGTCTTAGACCCTAGTTCCATTTGTCCAGTAACACATTCTCATTTTCCTTATATCCAGGGTGGAGTTAATAAGGCAGACATGCCCGAATGAGCCAGCAGGAATCAGTCAGCTTCTCTTTTCAGGATTCCAACTTCTGCTAATGCAATGAGTCAATGTAAGAATCCTGCTTCCCTGTTACAAAGAGTAATATGTAGTAAGTAAGTGAATATATTTGTTTCAGTGTACTGAACCTAGTCATATTAATTGTGGTTTGAGTTTTTGGATGCCTATATAGATATTTATGCAGGAGCCGTTTGATTCAGAGTATTTGAAATGAGGTTCCATCTGGCAAATCTAGGTGAATTCTTTCATGGCTGAGAAACAAGTAAATTTCCTCTCAGTAAACAATTGTGTGTAAAAATGGGCCTTTGTAGCCCAGTTAGACCTTTTCTACAGAGTACAATATCAAAATTCATAGGAGATTATCATTGCATCTCTCTTAGATCTTTCTCTGGCATTGTGGGACTTGTGCCACCTGTTCAGAGAAAAAATAAAAGTTCAATGGGGTAAAAAATTATAGGAAGTTGGATTTGGTTTATAGCATATAATCTGTGGTGGTTTTGTTCCTTTTATGTCTGAACAAATGCTTGACCCAAACCACAAGAGCAAAGCCTCATGGCATTTTCCCAGATATGCAAACAACAAAATTCTATCAACACGAAATAGCACTGACTCCACTTCCCCAGTAAAGGAAAAAAATTAGGCTTCTGGATTCCTTCTCTTACAGGTAAAAAGTCCTCCCCATAATGGCACTCAAGTGGCACTAGTAGCAGTTGTAATTTACCATGCAATGATATGTACAGTGGTTAGGTTTGGCACCATTTCTGTGGATGCTCATCATTATAGTGTATGTATCTTTTTGAAGTAGTGGCTTTTTGGACTGCAACAGAACTTCACACACAACACTATAACATTCAAATACCCCATCTAAGAAGATGCCAAGCTCCAGGCTAGATGATAAAGTGAAATCAGGTATAGGGGATATAATATAGAGGATATAATTTCTCTTCTGAGATGCAAGGTTGGAGGTCTTTGGAAGGAAGAAATGTGGTTTCTGAGATTACAGTGAGAACATCAGGGGATGAAATATGATGAGCTCAGGCCAAGGCTATGCAAGCAACATCAGCTCCATCTAGCTTCTACTTCTTGATTACATGAGGGAGCAGAGAAGTCAGCATGAAGGCACACATGAGGTTCTGTTTAGGGCTGGTCAAAAAAATTCCACAGAAATTTTTTTTGATGGAAAATTGGGTTTTTGACAAGACAAATTTCCTGAAGGTGTCTCCTCCTTTCTGTGGAAAAATCTCAATTTTTTTATAAAAAAAAACAAAAACCCGAAAACCAAAAGAGTTTGTCATCTAAAACTGAAGACACATTTGAAACAAACAACATTTCTCACTATTTGGTAATCCTTACTATTCGTAAACCCAATTGTGAAACCCTTGCTCACACTAAGTCGTACTCTGACTCCATGATCATTCCCCTTGCAATTAATAAGCCAGATCTGCCATGAGACCTCCATGGAGTTATGCCCACTTATGTCCTCTGAGAATCAGGCCACTATGAGAGAGGAAGGCAGAATTGAGCCCAAAGTAAGGAGCTACTTTTTCCCCCTTTTTAAAAATTATATATAAATGAATGTGACTCTGGGGGAAAACTGGACAGAGAAACCTGCCAAAGACTCCAGCCAGCAGGAGCAGAAAGTGAGGGGGTAAAATGGGGCCCATACAAGGCCCCTTCATAGAATCATAGAATATCAGGGTTGGAAGGGACCTCAAGAGGTCATCTAGTCCAACCCCCTGCTCGAAGCAGGACCAATTCCCAACTAAATCATCCCAGCCAGGGCTTTGTCAAGCTGGGCCTTAAAAACCTCCAAGGAAGGAGACTCCACCACCTCCCTAGGTAACGCATTCCAGTGCTTCACCACCCTCCTAGTGAAATAGTTTTTCCTAATATCCAACCTGGACCTCCCCCACTGCAACTTGAGACCATTGCTCCTTGTTCTGTCATCTGCCACCACTGAGAACAGCCAAGCTCCATCCTCTTTGGAACCCCCCTTCAGGTAGTTGAAGGCTGCTATCAAATCCCCCCTCATTCTGCTCTTCTGGAGACTAAACAATCCCAGTTCCCTCAGCCTCTCCTCATAAGTCATGTGCTCCAGCCCCCTAATCATTTTTGTTGCCCTCCGTTGGACTCTTTCCAATTTTTCCACATCCTTCTTGTAGTGTGGGGCCCAAAACTGGACACAGTATTCCAGATGAGGCCTCATCAATGTCGAATAAAGGGGAACGATCACGTTCCTCGATCTGCTGGCAATGCCCCTACTTATACAGCCCAAAATGCCGTTAGCCTTCTTGGCAACAAGAGCACACCGTTGACTCATATCCAGCTTCTCTTCCACTGTGACCCCTAGGTCCTTTTCTGCAGAACTGCTACCTAGCCATTCGGTCCCTAATCTGTAGCAGTGCATGGGATTCTTCTGTCCTAAGTGCAGGACTCTGCACTTGTCCTTGTTGAACCTCTTCAGGTTTTTTTTGGCCCAATCCTCTAATTTGTCTAGGTCCCTCTGTATCCGATCCCTACCCTCTAGTGTATCTACCACGCCTCCTAGTTTAGTGTCATCTGCAAACTTGCTGAGAGTGCAGTCCACACCATCCTCCAGATCATTAATAAAGATATTAAACAAAACCGGCTCCAGGACCGACCCTTGGGACACTCCGCTTGAAACCGGCTGCCAACTAGACATGGAGCCATTGATCACTACCCTCTGAGCCCGACGATCTAGCCAGCTTTCTATCCACCTTACAGTCCATTCATCCAGCCCATACTTCTTTAACTTGGCGGCAAGAATACTGTGGGAGACCGTATCAAAAGCTTTGCTAAAGTCAAGGAATAACACATCCACTGCTTTCCCGTCATCCACAGAGCCAGTTATCTCATCATAGAAGGCAATTAGGTTAGTCAGGCACGACTTCCCCTTTGTGAATCCATGTGACTGTTCCTGATCACTTTCCTCTCCTCTAAATGTTTCATAATTGATTCCTTGAGGACCTGCTCCATGATTTTTCCAGGGACTGAGGTGAGGCTGACTGGCCTGTAGTTCCCCGGATCCTCCTTCTTCCCTTTTTTAAAGATGAGCACTACATTAGCCTTTTTCCAGTCATCTGGGACCTCCCCCGATCGCCATGAGTTTTCAAAAATAATGGCTAATGGCTCTGCAATCTCACCCGCCAACTCCTTTAGCACCCTCGGATGCAGCGCATCCGGCCCCATGGACTTGTGCACGTCCAGTTTTTCTAAATAGTCCCGAACCACTTCTTTCTCCACAGAGGGCTGGTCACCTTCTCCCCATACTGTACTGCCCAGTGCAGCAATCTGGGAGCTGACCTTGTTCGTGAAGACAGAGGCAAAAAAATCATTGAGTACATTAGCTTTTTCCACATCCTCAGTCACTAGGTTGCCTCAGTAAGGGGCCCACACTTTCCTTGATTTTCTTCTTGTTGCTAACATACCTGAAGAAACCCTTCTTGTTACTCTTAACATCTCTTGCTAACTGCAACTCCAAGTGTGATTTGGCCTTCCTGATTTCACTCCTGCATGCCTGAGCAATATTTGGTAATCCATTCCCAGCATCCACTGGACCCAGAACTGTGCAAGGTAGACACCCCCTCCCCCTCCCCCCCACACACACACTGGGGGCACAATGATCCAGGAGGGATCCCTCACTACATGGACTTGGTGGAAAATTAGAGATAGCCAGAGATGCCAGGCAGAAGGAACAGAAGCAGCCAAGCAGGAACCTCTTTACTGTCAAACAATCCAATCAAAACTATAGAAAGTTCTGATTTTCTCTGCCCTGTGTTGACCAGCTGTTTTCTCCATCCCTTCCCCATACTGTCCCTCGCAGTCTCTTTACTTCAGTTATACTGAACACCTAACCCTCACCTGTCCTGTCCCTTCCCTTTTTTTTCCAAATGATCCACTTCTAAACAAACCCCCACAAACAAACATTAAAAATATTGTGGAACATACATGTTTGCTGACATCACATTGTTCATTCTGCTTCTGTGTTATACCTCTTCTACCACTCTGTCTTGTCTGTCGATTTAGACAATTTTTCTCATTCCCTAGTACTTCCCTGTGGCAGTATCCATCTATCTTTTATCTTCTACTTAGATGATAAACTCATTGGGGGAAGGGACTATCTTTGTCTTCTGTTTCTACAGTGCCTAGCACAATCAGGTCCTGGTCTGTGACTAGGGCCCTAGGCACTGTGGTCATACAAATAACAATAAATTAAAAACCTCTTTCTCACCTTCTTCTTTCAGGATACATTGTGGAGATGGTTGGACTAATATCTTAGATCTCTCAGGATATGTTTTGAAGCACTTGGATGTGAAACCATTTACAGAGCTAAGTCTTTCAGGTGGCTGTTTTAATCCTTCTTCTAAAAAGGGGATTCTGAGAAAATTCTTTTTAAGATTTGTTGTCTGAATAGGAATACAGTTATAAGTAGTGGCATTTTTTTCTAAAATAGGAAGGGCACTAGCAGAAGTCTTTGTTGGTTCCCATGAGGAAGACGGTACAGGTCTATCATATTCCTGTTGACAAAATAAATACATTATTAAACTGTCCACAACTAAAATCTGTCAACTGTTGTTTCTGCTGAGCTGAACCTAATTGCCATGCTTCTACTATATTTTAAAAAATAAGAATCTGGGGTTACTGAGAGATAATTGCATGGCTATGAATGTAACATAGTTATTTCAGAAGTTCCAGAAACCCTCAAGAATGTTATTCTTTTTATAAGATTAAACTTTTGGCATTTCCCAACTTTTGAGTACCTGACTACACAATATTAATGCCAATTTAAGATAAGCAAACTCCATGCAATAAACTGTTTGTTTTTAAAAAATAAGAGGTGGGGAAACAGTAGATGAGCAAGATCTTCATGGCTTCAAAACTCTGCTGGCTTACAAAAACTTGCAAATAGGTTGTGCAAATCCCATAAAATTAAACTGTTTGGCCAGATATCACCAGAACCTTGCCAGTCTTGACCAAGGTCTCAGTCAGAGCTTAGAATTTCATATTTAATAGCCAGACACTTATTACCAGTAAACTATTCTACACTAGCCTATTTTATGCTAATACTTTCCCAGTTAAGCAAAGTCATTTCCATTTACCATCATTAGACTCATTCAGTTCCCTCAGGACATCCTAATATAGCTTTCTCAATATTCTGTGAACCAGTTTAGCATATTATTTTATAAAAAATATTTTAAATGTATATGTTATTACTATGTACTATTTTATAGCATCCATGAGTCTGTTAGGTGGCTCACATCTGGCCTAGGAGAGACAGGTCCATTACCCAAAGAACTGTAAGAACCAATTGAATCTGTATTAGTATTGCTTGTGATGCCCACACAGATACAATTACAGGGGCCATAAATTAAGAAAAGTTACAGATGAACTCCTCACTAAGTAATAAAATATTTTTTAAAATGGATTTGACCCCCATATTTAATTCACATTTTATTGAACCTTGACCCTATGCTAAGCATCCATCATTTGATTGTATCCTTAAAACACCTTTACACATTGGGCCAAGTCTATCCCCTGGGTTGCTCAACTCAATGTCACCTTTGCACAGCTGTCTATTGGCTGCTCTACAACTCATAACAGCTGGAGAACAAAGCACTCCAACCACTTCCACAACCCACCCATTCCTGCACTCCTATCCTGGCACACCACTACCTCAACAACAGTGTAGGGCTACACCAGCTCTAAACTACTCCAGCACTGGGGGCATTCCCCAAGAGTCTGTTACAGACCTTTAGCCCTGCAAGAGCAGAGCAGTGTAAAGGGGCTGCAGAGGTAACCAGAATCTGGCCCATGGAATAAATACAGCATCATGGAACTGCAGCAGCCTTTAAGGAGGAAGGCAGCAGCCAACCAGCACAGATGAAAGTGCACAACAATAGTGCGAAGAAACATTTATAAAATGACACTAGGACATGTCTATCATGTTCTCTTTAGTGTTCACACAACTACCAGAGCGCCGGAGTTAGATTCTGTTCTGAAAATAATCTACACAGCAAACATTATGGTACTCACTATATCTATCTTGAGGAAGAAAACTTGAGCCAAGCCTGACTAGAGTTGAACCCATGGCTAATAACATCAAACTCCTCTTTAGACAATAACCCATCCCTGTTAGCAAAGCTCTCTAACTCCAGTGTTACTACCTCACTCTCATTTTCTTTAAAATCAAATTCTCTTTGCAAAAACACTCATATCAAACAATGCCTGACTCCAATGCCCTCTCTACACTATGTCCTGAGAATCCCCCTGTGGGCTTTGTATAGCCCAGTAGACCTATGGATAGGAGTGTTTGTAACGCTCCCACAGTGCTTTATGCTCCTCCAAGCTGCAGGAAGCAGATGATGAGCTGTATCTCTTCAAATAACTGTACAAAAACTCTGGATTAATATACACAGGATTCCCCTCCACCTCCATTCTCCAGCCTGGAAAGGTAGATAAATATTCATATTTATCAAAAGTTAGGGGACAGATCATAATCTGGTATAAAGTAGCAAAGCTGCATGAAAGTCAATGGAGCTACGACAACTGACACCAACTGAGGGTCTCTCTCAAAATGCTTATCCAAGCTTTCTGTATTTATGGTAGGCTTCATGATGCACATGGCGCTCCCTCCCCATAAAATCTTTCTGCCTCAATCATAGGCACTGACCCTGTGGGTGCTCTGGGGCTGGAGCACCCATGGAAAAAAAATAGTGGATGCTCAGTGCCCATCAGCAGCCCTGTGGATCAGTTCCTTCCCCTTCCTCCTAGTACCTCCCACCCGGTGAGCCCTGCCAATCAGCTCCTTCCCCTCCCTCCCAGTGCCTCCCACCCGCCGTGATCAGCTGTTCAGCGGTGTGCAGGAGGTACTGGGGGTCTGGGAAGGAGCGGGGGGGCAGTAAGAGGCAGGGAAGGGGCAGAACAGGGTGGGAAGAGGTGGGGCGGGGGGCAGGAAGAGGCTGGACAGGGGTGGGGGCTTCAGGGAAAGGATGGAGTGGGGGCAGGGCATGGGGCAGAGCAGGGGTCGGGCCTGGGGCTCCTGCCTGCTCACCCTTATGGGATCTTTCAGTGACACATCCCCTCCTTTATCCCCTCTACTAATTCCCAAATGAAAACACTATCCCCCAAATTTTTATATTACAGACAACTGACAATACTTACCCCACAAGAGCTTATTGGTCTATCGCTACCTATTTGGAATAAAAATTGGGAAAATTAGTTTTAAAATTGTAATTTAGATACAACAACAATAAACCATTGTTCAGTGCAATTAGCTATAAAAGGTTTGATATGGTAGTTGTTATGCAGTTTCTAGGATCCTACAGTGAAAAGTAAATTTTTAAATACACATGATAGTGACAGGGATTTTTGTTCTTTAGAAACTAAGAATAATTTACAGTGTATTATTTGTATCCTGTAATACCCACAAAGTGCTAGGCACTATCCAAACATATATACAGACACAGACTCCACCTCAATGAGCTTCCAGTCTAAGAAAAGCAGCATACAGGCAGACAGAGGGATAAAAACACATGATGAAAATATATACATTTTCTCCCACTAATAAATATCAACTATCCAACTGCCTTCTTACTAGACATTATTAATTGATTAATTTATTGTAAGTATCATGGTAGAAGATCTTCAGGAGGGATCTGAAAGAAGGCCTAGTTGTTCTATACAGATCGGTTCAGGGAGGGTATGCCATGCAACTTGATACACAAGGGGATAGCATGGAGAAACGGTTAAGCCAGCTGTGGGAAAGCAAAAAAAATATTCTGGATCAAATCTTGTGTCACTGGTGGAGCGAAGGGTGTGAGGATGATCCAATAGAGGACAAAAATAGATAAGGCAAAGGTAGGATTGTGAAAGGTCTTGAAGGCATTGACATGAAGCAGCTTAATTATGTAGAAGAGTGAAAGATACACCTCTAACCCGATATAACGCAACCCAATATAAGACAAATTCGGAAATAACGTGGTAAAGCAGCGCTCTGGGGGGGCGGGACTGCATGCTCCGGTGGATCAAAGCAAGTTCAATATAACGCGGTTTCACCTATAACGCGGTAAGATTTTTTTGGTCCCGAGGACAGTGTTATATCAAGGTAGAGGTGTAGTAAAAGCAATCAACTAGAATAACAACAAAGGTGATCTTAGCAGCTGCATTTTGTATGGACTAGAGGGACACAATGTGGACGTCAGGGAAGATAGAGAGGAGGTGGTTAGAGTAATGAAGATGAGAGATAAGAACCTGGATAGCAAACAAGTCATGGGCCAAGGGAGATAGGGCACAACTATAGAAATAGATATCTGAGTCATCATAGAATCACAAACCTAGGGCTGGAAGGGACCTTGAGAGGTCTTCTAGTCCATCCTCCAGCATTGAGGCAGGATCAAGTATACCTAGACCATCCCTGACAGGTGTTTGTCCAACCTGTTCTGAGAAACCTTCAATGACAGGGATTCCATAATTTCCCTTGGAAGCTCATTTCAGTATTTAATTATCCTTATAGTTAGAATTTTTTCCCCTAATATCTAACCCATATCTCCCTTGCTGCAGATTAAACCCATTACTTCTTGTCCTACCATCAATGGACATGGAGAACAATTGATCACCAGCTATTTTATAAAAGCCCTTAACATATTTCAACACTTACCAGGTCCCTCCTCAGTCTTCTTTTCTCAAGATTAAACATACCCGGTTGTTTTAGCCTTTCCTTATATGTCAGATTTTCTAAACCTTTTATCATTTTTGTTCCTCTCCTCTGGACTCTCTCGAATTTGTCCACATGTTTTTTGGTGTGTGGCACCCAGAACTAGACAATACTCCAGCTATGGTCTCACCAGTGCAGAGTGGAACAGAACACTTACCTCTCATGTTTTACATATGACACTCTTGTTTACACAGTGCAGAATGATATTAGCCTTTTTTGCAACTGCTTTACATTGTTGAATCATTCAATTTGTGAGCCACTATAATCCCTCCAGTATTATCACCCAGCCAGTTATTCCCTATTTTGAAGTTGTGTAGCTGATTTCTCCTTCCTAAATATAACACTTCACACTTCTCTTTACTGAATTTCATCTTGTTGAATTCATACCAATTTTCCAATTTGTCACGGTCCTTTTGAATTCTAATCCTGTCCTCCAAAGTGCCTATAACCCATCCCATCTTGGTATCAGCCACAAATTTTATAAACTTACTTTCCACCCCATTAGCTAAATCATGAATAAAAATATTGTATAGTACCAAAACCAGACAACCCTGGAGGACCCTTCTAGATACACCCTCCCACTTTGACAATGAACCATGGATAACTACGCTTTGAATGTGGTTTTTCAACCAACTGTGCAGCCACTTTATAGTAATTTCATCTAGACCATATTTCATATGAGACTGTGTCAAAAGCTTTACTAAAATTAAGATCATATCTACGGTTTCTCCCCCATCTCCTAAGGCTAGTAACCCTGTAAAAGAAGGAAAATAGGTTGGTTTGGCATGATTGTTTCTTGACAAATCCATGCTGGATATTCCTTAAAACCCTATAATCCTCTAGATGTTTACAAATTGATTGTTTAATAACTTGTTCCAGTATCTTTTCAGGTATCAAAGTTAGACTAGCCTATAATTTCTGGGTACTCATTGTTCCCCTTTTTAAAGATAGGTACTGTGTTTGCCCTTCTCCAATCCTCTGGAATCTCATCCTTCCTCCATTAGTTCTCATAGATAATCGATAATGCTTCTGAGATTACTTTAACTAGTTCCCTTTTGTACCTTAAGATGAATTTCATCAGGTCCTGACAACTTGAGCACATCCAATTTATGCAAATATTCTTTAACCTGTTTTTTCCCCTATTCTGGCTTGTATTCCTTTCCCCTTGTTAATTTAATTTGGTTGAGTATCTGGTCAGAATTCACTTTTTTTTTAAATGAAAAAAAACCCTTGAAGATTGAAGCAAAATAGGCATCAAACACCTCACAGTTCTGGGTATCATCTGTTATTAGCTCTCCTACTCTGATAAGTAGTCACTTTCCTTTATTCTTCTCTTGTTCCTAACATATTTAAATAGCCTCTTTTTATTGTCTTTTTATGTCCCTTGCTAATTGTAACTAATTTTGTGCTTTAGTCATTCTGATCTTGTCCCTACATGCTCGTGCTATTCTTTTGTATTCGTCTTTAGCAATTTGTCCATGTTTCCACTTTTTGTAAGATTCCTTTTTAATGTTCAGATCATTAAAGAGTGCCTGCTGCAGCCATAATGGCCTTTTACTATTCTTTCCATCTTTCCTTGGCATTGGGATAGTTTGCTTTGTGCCTTTAATATTGTCTCTTGAGAAACTGCCAGCTCTCTTAAACTCCTTTCTCCTTTGATTTTCTTCCCATGAGTCTCTTCTGACCAGTTCTCTGAGTTTGTTAAAGTCTGCTTTTTAAAGTCCATTTTCCTTCTTCTTTTGCTATCACTCTTTTCTTTCCTTAGAATCATGAAATCATCATTTCATCATCACTTTCTTCCAAGTTGTCTTCTACCTTCACAGTCACAACCAATTCCTCCCTGTTAGTCACAATCAAGTCCAAACTGGCTGCCCCTGGGTTACTTCCTTATCTTCTGAAACAAGAAGTTATCCCTGTGACATTATTGACGTAATCTGGGACCATATAGAACATGGTTGCAACCAAAATCCTGTAGTGGCACCAAATCTTGTAAAAAGGGGTCAAATGAGGTGTCTAAGACAAGGTTATGGTTTGCTGGTTATGATTATGCTGTCTATATGTGTGTATCAATTTTGTAGTTAAAGTTGTAAATATTGGCTCTATACTGTCTGTATTTCAAACTTATGCTATGCTTCTGGGAAACATCCCAGACAAGTTGGTTAGATCTGCCTAGCCTGCTTGATGGCCCATTAAGGACCATCAGCTATACAATTGACCCATGGAGAGAAGGCAAATATGTATGCAGGGACTTGCCCATGTGACTCCAGACTCCATTTTGCTGTAATTTTCCACTGTAAGAACAAAGAGGTGTTCTTACACCTGGAAAAGACTATATAAGGCTGATGCCTCGTCTCCATCTTGTCTTCAATCCTGCTTCTTACCTCTGGAGGGACTTTGCTACTAACTGAAGCTCTGAACAAAGGACTGAGGACCCATCCCAGGTGGGGATGTATTCCAGAGACTTGATTTGAATCTGCAGTTTATTCCATCACCGCTACAAGCCTGAACCAAGAACTTTGCCATTACTGTATGTAATTGATTCCATTTAACCAATTCTAGCTCTCATCTATATCTTTTTCCTTTTATGAATAAACCTTTAGATTTTAAAGGATTGGCAACAACGTGATTTATGGGTAAGATCTAATTTGTATATTGACCTGGGTCTGGGGCTTGGTTCTTTGGGATCGAGAGAACCTTTTTTGTTTTAATGGGGTATTGGTTTTCATAACCATTTGTCCCCATAATGAGTGGCACTGGTGGTGATACTGGGAAATTGGAGTGTCTAAGGGAATTGCTTGTGTGACTTGTGGTTAGCCAGTGGGGTGAGACCAAAGTCCTCTTAGTTTGGCTGGTTTGGTTTGCCTTAGAGGTGGAAAAACCCCAGCCTAGGGCTGTAACTGCCCTGTTTTAGCAATTTGTCCTGAATTGGCTCTCTCAGTTGGGTCCCACCAGAACTGCATCGTTACAATCCCCAACACATTCTAAGAACTTACTACATATTTTGCCCTACTACTTTTCCAACAGATATCTCGGTGAATTCCTGCATCACTACCAGGTCTCACTAAAAAGTAAATAGTTGAAGTAATATGAATGGATGAGATCACTCAGGGAGAGGGTTTAAAGTGTGGGGGGAGAAGAAGGAGGCCCAATGTGCTCGCGGAAACCAAAGGGAGTGGAAGAGAGCCCACTGAAAGAGGTGCTGAAGGCATAATCAGAAAAATAGGTAGAGAATCAGGAGAGTGTCAGAAAGGAGGTCTGATTGCAGATGTCTATAGCAGCAAGAAGGACAGGGATTAATAAATAGAGGCCCTAAGATTTGGCCAGGTGAGAGCAGTTTCTGTGGAGTGCAGACGATGGCAGCCCAACCAGAGATTACACAGGATGGAGTTGTAGGAGAAGGACTGAAGGCAACATTTACAAATCTTGCATTCCATGAGTTTAGAGGTAAAAAGAGATAGAGCAGCAGAAAGTAGAGGGGGACTTAGAGGGTATGTCTACACAGCTCGCAGAAGCAAGCTCACATTCCAAGCCAGCAGGGCTCACACTAGTGCTCTAAAAAATAGCTGCATAGACAGCACTTTGAAATCGCGGCTCAGGCTGCAGCTCGGGCTCTGAAGCCTAGGCTTCAGAGCTAGCACGCAAACTTTACTCCGCCAAGTCTATAGATCCAGGCTGGGAGGCTCACTTCCCCAGTATGTCTACATAGCCCACAACTATCTGAACGTGCTACAGGAGAAAGTAATGTAAAGATAATTACAGGGCCCACAACATCACAGTTGTTTGATCTGGTCCGAGTATCCTTTTCACAGTCTATTCGTGGGGAAACAGGCACTTAACTAAGTTTCAGTCATTTATCTTGATTAAGAATTCTCTCTAAACACCTGTCTCTATGCTCTATAAATACCTGAATGATATATTACACTTCTCTGCATGTTTATTTTATATCTTTATTCATGTAACATAGTTTTGTAATTATATATAAAAAATGAATCATCACCTAATCAGGTACTACATGGTAAGAATGAACATATTGTAATGAAAGAGCCATTCATTTATCTTTTCTCCCTTTGACTGAACAATTGGAATTATTTTTTTAAACAGGAGCTCTATAGAGGCCATTATAATTCAGTAGAACTGATGCGTTTTAAACATTTTCTGGGAGAATGCACACTGGGCCAAATCCAGCCTTGGCAGGAGTACAACTCCCGCTGACTTCAGTGGAAACAGAGTTAGGCCAACGATGAGCACTTTTGAAGATCCCAGCCTTAAGAGTCAGCAAAATTCAGCTAAGTAACACATACCCCAAATCCCACTTCCAGAAAGACTGGGTGAATCCCCCTAAACACTATTACTGTCCGAGTCTTGCAAGTATTAAGATACAGGGAGCACAAAGAAGACACCTGCAAATACCTGTTGTGACGGTCATGGGGCTGCTCCGAAATAATTTATGAATAATATATGTGAGCAGGTTTATTGGGATGTTTATGCTATGAATATGTTGGTTTAGTTTAATAACAGGCTGTAAGGAGAACAAGAAGAATGACTCAACATAAACCACCTCCCAGTAAACACTTCAGAGTTATTAAGAAACAATGCCTGAGCTATTAACTGTGAAGATTCTATTTCTGTGTGCCATCCAACTTACATAATGTATTTTGCCACCAAGGGGCCAATTCTGGGAGCCAGCAGAGTAAAAGATTCATACACAGTTTAAAAGACTCTCTATCCAGAGGCAAGGCAATTACTATTGGGGACCTGTTAAGATTAAATACATTGATTTAAGAAGGCTGTCTGGTCACTATATTCAACACTTATCCCACACTCCTGAAGAGAAGAAATGGAGGTGCTGAGCCCAATTGGACCTGCTGGGTAAGCACAGTTGTTAGACTGGGTACTGTAAGCCAGGGCCTGGTTTAAGAGTGGGAAAACTGTGTGATTCCAACCCAGTAGAGATAAAGTCACAAGGCCTGACACCTGAGCTGATGGCTTCAGAAAGAACAGATTGGGGACAGAGGAGTAGCTAGCCCTGCAACAGCAACAACTATTCCCATCCTCTAGCATCAAGTCTCTGTCTTCCCACTGAGGACAGCAGGACTCAGTAACTCCCACCCCTCAACCCCACCAGCTCAGGCTGAAGTGGTATTTTTAAATTTGAAAAGCACTTTGGAGCTTAAACCCGAGTACAGGGTGGAATTGCGGAATACAACTTCCTTACTTTCCCCATCAGATTAATTGATTTTATGGAAATGGAAGGTTGGATTTTGAGCACTGAATGTAAGCTTCAGATGTTATTTTTTGAAGAGAAATTTGGTTAAGATAACCATGTTGACATAATATACTTACACGTCTGTAAAGTATTTGACTCATTACCCCATGACATTTTGATTTTTAAAAATGTAGCACGTAATAAATTTATTAAAAAGCCAGCTAACTGAGAGACCTCAAACCATTAATAAACTGGGAAATATCACCCAATACAATTGTTTCTAGTAGGGCCATGTAAGGCTCTGTTGTGCCCCAATACTATTCAAAGTTTGTCAATGATACGGAAGAAAGTAAATAATTATTGTTGGCAAAGTTTGCAGATAGCAAAAAAATTGGTGTAGTGGCAAATAATAAGGACATGTTGGTTCTACAAAGCAATGTGTAAGGTAGCTTCATTTGAACAAAATGAGTTTTAATACAGCTAAATGTAAGGTCAAATCTAGAAACAAAAAGTAGGTCACACAAGATGAAGGACTGTATTCTTTAAAGTGATTCTGAAAATAATTGAGGAATCATGTTGGATAACAACCTGTAAATGAGCTCCGAGCGAGAAGCTGTAGCTAAGAGGACTAATGCAGTCCTTGCACGTATAAGCTAGGGAATATAGAAGTATTATAGATTGTATTACCTCCATATAAAATATCAGTGAGACCATTATTGGAACACTAGATGCTAAAGAACTAAAGAGAGGGTTCAGAAGAACAAACAGAATGATTCAAGGTCTGGGAAAATAGTATCTTACTGTAAGGTAGTTTTCAAAGAAGGTCAATCTATTTGATTTATTCAAAAGAAGGTTAAAGTTGACTTAATCACAGTCTATAAGTACCTACAGGGGGAGAAAATTTCAAATAGCAATGGTTTTTTTAGTGTAGCAGAGAGAGGTATACTGAAATCCAGTGGACAGAAGCTGAAGTTAGACCAATTCAAAGTAAAAAAATAAATAAATTGAGCATTATTTCTAACAGTGAGGGCAGTTATCATTGGAGCAACTTACTTAGGGAAGGGGCAAAGTCTTTAAGATTGGATGTCGTTCTAAAATATATGTTCTATCTAATCTAAACATTTTGGGCTTGATTCAAAAATGACCAGGTGAAATTCTCTAGCCTACATTTTTTGCAGGAGGTCAGATATTCATAATAGTCCCAGCTGACCATAAATGCTATGAAACTATGAAGTATCAACTCTGTTGAGATGAGAGGTATTACTGGGTCCCATTACAACAGGGCAAGAGCAAGCTGCAGCAGATGATAAAACCAAATGCTAGAAGAGAGCAAATGCCAACATAAGGGAGCAAGCTGTCTGAATTAATCCTATTCTGGCAGAGAGGAGTGTGTTGCTCAGCTCTGTTGGGGAGGTAGCAGGCTATTGGGTCTCCTGAAAAAGACAACTAGTAGAGAGGAGATGGGAAAGGGAGGTTCACAGGGTGAATGAAGAGAGGATCAGAATCAGAAAAACATTTCCATATCTGCATGTTTCTACAAACTGCATTTATGTACGATACAGGGATATGGCAGCTCATAGTGCTGTACACACATTAAGTAATAATCTAGAAATAATTCCCATCTGATTGGGTTTCAACATCATCTCCATTTCTGAAGGCTATGAAGCATGAATATTTTTTAAGCTTTAAAAGATAAAAGTCTGCTACTTAACAGTGTGAGAGAGAACCAAAAGATTTTCTTCCATTTACTAAGTGCCATTGCAATACATGGAACAATATGAAGTTGTAATAAAAGATTATGCAGAGTTTTTATTTGGAAAAAAAACCACATTTTTCTCTAAGCAATGTTTTGTCAATAGTGTAACGGTGCATTAGTGGAAATTACTTCGTATAAGTTTTATTGTAACAGTTCAGGACACTTGCTCCGCTGAATTCTATAGCGGATTCTCAATAATTTTTGCACAGAATAATGTGTATGGAGAAGAAACCCTCAACCTTGTAAAAGGAGAGGTCTTTCATGTTTTCATCAGGGTGGGTACAATGATGTATGGTTCAGTGGTAGACAGACTGAAGGGAGTCAAAGAGGAAGTTGGAGGAGAAACTGTCAGGATATTTAAATGAACTGTGCAAGTACTTCCTTATGAGTATGAACTGCTATTTGTTTTTCAAATACAAGATTTGATCTTTTTTTCCCCTGAAACTTAAGCTTCCCAAGCATAAATATTTTTTTCCTTAAAAGTCATCTCAGAATTATAGCCCAAATGAAAACATGAAAGGGCAATGCGGAGTATTAAAATGGGTTAGAGAGTTCACTTTCAACTCATCACACTATGTAAGGCTAGCCAAAACCAATACTGCATTATCTCAACGTAAATTCTGCAGAGCCTTTATTTCTCTTTTTTCAAAGATGTCCAGAAATATAATTTATTCCCTTATCCCTTTATCTGAACAAAAAAGTAATCCTATTTTCTTAAGACGTCAATTTTTCACCTCTTTCATGATGATTTATAAGGTTGCAGGTTTCCTTTTATTCTATCACAGAGGCTTCTGTATTCTCACTGCAGCTGACCTCTGAATGCACCATAGGAAGTAGGAAAGTTTGATACATCACTGCAGGGCTATTTCTTGTGATTGAAACAATGACTAGTGGAGCAGCAGGATACTCAGCAAGAAGCCTCTTAATTCTAATCATTGAAAATATTTCTTCCTCATCAAAATGACACTGGAGCTCCTAATCCAATTCTTGAAAATGACTATGTTCAAGTAGTTACAGTCAGTCAGGGGAGCATTTTCTTTTCATACTACACAAAATAGAGTCATTTTTCAGGGACAGTGTATGAAAAGTATTTCTGTAATTCTTTAAAAATCCACCAGACTTTCTCTGAACTGTTGTTTTTACCAAGAATGACCTTTGGGTAACTGCTTCCTATTGTGCCATTACCTTTTACTAAAAAGCAAGAAATAACCTTGCAGTGTTGACATTAAGGATATTACTTCTTAGAGTATGATCAGAAGTCAGCTATTATGAGGATAAACAACACATGATGGAAGTAGAAGCAGATCTTTGAGCAGAGGAGTGAGTCCTTCCCTCTGAATAACAGTTCACATAAAATAGCTTGCATTTGGAAAAGTCTCATTTTACTTTGAAATTTAATAAAAATATACAGTAGTTACAGTACAATATATAAAAAAACTTCTGGGGTGTAAATGGTATATTTTCCTCTGCCACTTTTGGCTGATAAGATGCAATAGTGGTGTGAAAGTTATGTTGCATAATATTAAGTAGTGTGGTCTGAGCACAGGACTACGAACCATTAACTTCTAGATTTCACACTTCAATTCTGACATGGCTTCCCCTTGCCTTTGGCAAATTGCTAAACCTCCCTGCCTCAGTTTTCTCATCTGAGAAGTTGTTAAGAATAATAATCCACTATACAGAGCTGTTGTCAAAATTAGTTAGTATCTATAAAGCACTCTGTAGATGCTACAATGATAACACTGCTCTATAGCCAAAATGCATCTGAAATAAATGTAGTCAAACTTTACTAATTCTGGGTCACTGAGAACAAAAATGATGCTTAAAATTGTTGATTGGCTCTAGTTTTCAAGATATGCTATTGGGTCAGTATATACGGCCCTTGACTTGGGAATGGCGGAGGATAAGTGAGTTATAAAGGGAAGGGATCTCAATTTAAACCAGAAATGACTAAAATACATCTTTGACTGGATCTATGAATAAACCTATGACTGGGTTTGGACAGTACTTGCTTTTTAGGCAAAACAATGAATGATGCAATCTGAAGCAGGTATTGCGTCATACAGGATATGAATTGCATCATGTTATTCCTAGAAGTCATGGATGATGCAATCATAACGAAGCTTACATCACTCTGCTGAACAAATTGCCCTATATCAGCTCTAGAAATCATACAGTGTCGTGCTCTTATTTGTCAGTATTTGATTTTGCAAAGGGACACATTTCTGTTTAGCCAAAGTGAGCAGAGATGCCTCGTACTTGTGTGAACAGTGCAGATAACTTCTGCTATGTTTGTGGTGAAGTGACTTTTGCATCACAAAAGCACAGTATAACCACTAAGGTTAAGAAAGCCTATCACCTTTATTTTGGCTGCAAAATTGGAGATCAGGACAAGAGGTGGGCCCCACACATATGCTGCAACACTTGTGCAACAAATCTTCGCCAGTGGTTGAACAGGAAAAGGAAATCTATGCCTTTTGCAGTGCCAATGATTTGGAGAGAGCCAACAGATCATACCAGCAATTGTTACTTCTGCATGGTGCCTCCAGTTGGGAAAGGTGTGTCAAAGAAGAAAAAGTGGACTGTGCATTATCCAAACATTCCATCAGCTATACGCCCAGTACCCCATGGAGAAGGACTGACGGTTCCTGATGCACCAGAATCATTCTCACTTGAGTCAGACGAGGAAGAGGAAGAGGATGAAACTTCTGGTCCTGAACCATCCATGTCACAGGACTCACATTTTCTCCCATCCTCCTCCTCTGAACCACACCTCATAACACAAGGTGAACTGAATGACCTTGTCAGGGATTTGGAACAACCCAAGAGTAAGGCAGAGCTGTTGGGCTCCATACTACAGCAGTGGAATCTCCTGGCAGGTGATGTTAGGGTTTCCATGTTCCGTGACCATCAAAAGGATCTTGTCCCATTCTTCTTCATGGAAGGTGATCTTGTAGCCTGCACAACATTGATGGCATGATGGCAGCCCTCAACATCATTCACGATCCAGATGAGTGGAGACTGTTCATTGATTCATCGAAGACGAGTCTTAAAGCTGTTTTCCTGCACAATGGCAATGTTTTGTCATCAATTCCAGTTGGTCATGCAGTCCATATGAAGGAAACCTATGACAACATGAAACAACTTTTGAGGTGCATAAACTATGACCAACATCAGTGGCAGCTTTGTGGTGATTTGAAGGTTGTTGCTCTCTTGCTTGGCCTGCAGACTGGATACACAAAGTGCTGCTGTTTTCTCTGCGAAAGGGATAGTCGTGCAAGAGATTCCCACTACATCAAGAAAGATTGGCCACTCTGACAGTCATTGGTGCCTGGGAGGAAAAGTGTTCAGCATCCACCACTTGTTGAATCAAGGAAGATTTTGTTACCACCCTTACACATCAAGCTAGGTCTGATGAAGCACTTTGTCAAGGCCATTGACAAAACACAAGCAGCTTTCAAGTACCTCTGTGGAAAATTTCCAAGGTTAAGTCAAGCTAAGATAAAGGAAGGTGTCTTTGTTGGTCCTCAGATTCGTGAACTTCGAGATGATGCATTTGACCATGCACTGTGTGGCAAGGAAAAGACGGCATGGAAAGCCTTCCAGTTAGTGGCAATACATTTTCTCGGAAATAACAAGGCAGACAACTACAGGTTGTTGGTGGAAAACCTCCTCAAGGCATACAAAAGCCTTGGTTGCAACATGTCACTAAAGATACATTTTTGGCACTCATCTAGATTTTTTTCCACCGAACTGCGGAGCAATGAGCGACGAGCACGGTGAGTGATTTCACCAGGACATTGCAACAATGGAGAAACGCTATCAGGGCAAATGGAGCCCATCAATGCTTGCAGACTATTGCTGGACAATGACAAGAAATGCTCCATTTAATGAATACAAGAGACAAGCCAAGAAGCGCCGAGTAGACACTGAATAGGACTAAACTATGTTTTTTGCCTTTTGTTTCATAATAAATTTTATTTATATAACCCTTTTGCTGATTTTTAAAGTGTTACATAAACAGGACAGGTGAAATATTATCATGTAAAGCAACCATAAACACATGAAAAGACCTAGGTTTACAATTTAGGATTAAAACTCTACTATCTACACAATATACAAAGACATAAAATGTAAAAACTTAAATATCTTAGAAACAGTAGCCAGTTGTTTTAATTGTCATATTTGAATTCAGCACATCAAAATACATAATAAATAGCACATTTTATCTCTGAAGCAGACGACTTCTCAAAAATTGTAGTCCAGTGTAATAGTACTATAACTCTATTTTCCCCTTTATTATCTTGTTATATTTAAACATACAGGTGTGTGACTACTGCTTATGTATGTGCACACTTACATTTTGTTTCAGTAGTGTCCATGAAATTCCGTAGTGGATAGCTCAATAACTATTAATGTGTTTGTCTTCTTTTATGTGCAGTTCCAGTCCAAGGCAAACATTTGTTTCCCTAAATAAAAATATTTAAAGAGAATGTTGTGTCTTGTAAGTGAATGTACAAAATTGACCCATAAATGTGAAGTGAGCAGCCTGATGACTCTCTGGAACTGTGTCATTGTCTCACGACTTCACTAACACACACACACACACACACACACACACACACACTTCAGTTTGCTATATTCCATGAAGTGTGCTGTTAGTCTGCTACATTTACATGTGTTATTTTCTTCACAAATACAAGCTTTGTACGTGAAAGACAAATTTATTTTAACTGTTAATTCATGTTCTTGGAAGAGATCCATTTCCAAGTGCTATTTACAGAGGGAGAAGAGAATGCCCTCTGGCTGCTGTAGAAAAGAAGTAGCTGTACAAAGCTGTGAGAGAAGAGGACATCTGGAAAGGCCATCCCTTGGAAAGCTCCAGAACAATCAATTCCAAAACTGTATGAGCTCTAATAGCCATTTGAGAGTTAAAGGTATCAGATTAACTCATAACCACAAACATTAAGGGTTCAGAAATAATATGGGAAAATACAGGGTCAACAGCAAATATTTAGTCTCCTGGAGGGGAAAAAGCAGCATGAAAATATTGCATGACCAAAAACTGCCGGTGAATATTAAATATTGTCCATCTCAGATTGGACTATGGTTCCTTTCCAAGGATATAAATTAACTAGTAAGATAGTTCATTGGCAAAGAGAGAAATTATCCTCTGGTCCTCATTTATTGGTTATAGCTAGCAGTAAGCAAAGGAAAAATATATTTTTAGCTGGAGAGAGTGTCTAAAAGATACACTCGGATATACCTTCTGCAGGTACCCTTCTTTAGGAACAACTAACACCTCCTCCCTACCCTAGTAGCATTTAATAGCATAGGTAGCAGCTGAAGTCATGAAATGGATTGAAGTGAAAAAATCCAGTTGCTTGGTTCCAATTCTTCCCAAGGGACTATCTAAACCTATTGTCCCTGAATGCTAATTCTAGTGAGACACAAGTGTGCACCTCCCATATGAAACACAATCGAGCCAAGCAAAAACGCCAGATACTGTGGGATGGTAAAGTCCTTAGCACTATGAGCATCCAACATACCATGGAGGTGGTCATGTTAAACTGAACACTGACATACAAAGAGCAAATAAGAAGTTGAAAGTGAACTCCAGGAACTGTGTATTCCAGAAATTATCCAATACAAAATGGAGATTTGACTCCCAAAACATTCTGAGCAATCAATCAGTCTTGTCTTGTTTTACTTAATTGCCAAGTACAGTGCCACAGTACGGACACACTTGAGCCAGGCATACAGAATTGATACTGAACTCAATCAATCCAGTAGGATTATGACAGGGACTTTGAAAGGGGGGCAGTGTCATGGGGATTACACCATCATCTGTGAGGTGGGATGCCTTCCCTAGAGAGGAGAGGAAGAAACTGATGCATGATCAAGACACACATTGTATGGACACAGACCACCACCCAAGAAGCAGAAGTCCAGAAAGATCTTTGCCTCTGAGAATCCCTTACCCCAAAATACCAGAAGGCTACAAAGTAACAAAATGGAGGGAAATGCCAATGATTCTGGAGAACCTGGCTCCTTCACAGCTCCACTCTCCAGCACTGACCTCAAATGGGAAATACTGGTGTAGTTTAATTCCAGTGAGCGCTAGGATGGCAAAGACTGGTGACAATATGACCAAGTGGCAGTTGAGCAATGACCCCAAATATGAAGAGACTACATAAATATTTGAACATTGCCTGATGCCCTCTGTCAACCCCGAGGAACTATTTGAGGTAAATGAAAACACCAGGTGTTGGTTTCAGTTTGGGAGTGCTAAACTACATGATGATGACGACCATATGCTTCAAAGGAAGATCCATGCCATCATAATCCCATGTTAGCTTTCTCTGGCTGTTTCTGGGGAGGTAAGGATTTCTTTGTTGTTTGATAGAATGACCACCTTATCAAGGAGTATACCAAAAATTACCACCTGCTAATTTGTAAGTGGACAGAAGCTTTTTCAAATGCCCATTCAACTGTGCCAAGCCACAGCTATCTACAAAAATCTGAGTTCAATACTATAGACTTTTCTCGGACATCTATCATATCTAGAGAGGTGTCAGCAACAAGAGATTACTGAATATTTGGGAAAAGGCAAAAAGTGAAAGAACAGGGAGGAAACTATGGCAAATATAATAAAGATAGATGAAAAAGAGCAATGAAGCAACAAAAAGCTGCTACCAGCATCCTCAAATAAAAACAAACAATCAAAGCCACTGAACACATTGGCAAGAGTTTTGTGCAGCTACCTCTATTCTGCCACAGAGAGAATTTCTGGGACTTTCCAGATGGTGAACCTGAAATGGCACAATACTCACATACAGATCAACTACCTCCATTCTACAACAAGTAGAGAGCACATCCATATATATTCAGGGATAGACAGATGGGTCCTTAATAAAGAAATATTACGGTGAACATTTTCAAAAATTACCACTGATATTTAGGTGCCCAACATAAGACTTCCTATTCCCATTTTCCAAAATGCTGAGTACCCATGACTATCTGAAGAGTTGGGTTGCTGAGCATGAGAATGAGATCTCAGATCTCAATTTGGGTATGCAAAAACTAAGGCACATCACACCAGTTGTGAAAAAGGCGGGCCTTTTTATGCCTAATTCGTTTTAAGCCTCTAAAATTAGCTGTTTATCTGACTAGCCTGACTGACCATCAAACTATGAATTCAGTAAATGATTTAAGAACTGTGGAACAACAATATGGAGATAATTCCAAAAAGCAATAAATGTGTACAGCTCTCTCTGTAGTGAGATCTCAGCAGTAACATATTTTTACAATTACTGGGCAATAGGCAACTCTGCCTGCAACAAAATGAGTTTCCCCTAATAATTTTGTTAGTGGGACGAGAGAGTCCACTACCCTCAACTGCTGCAGCAGATCTGGAGCCCCACAGATTTGCAAAATCTGCATGAATCACAGGTCACCTGCAAAGGCAGTCCTTGGGCTCCTAACACCTACGTTAGTGAAACTCCCTCTGGAGCTGCACTGACACAGCCCCACTTCTCCCTTCCAGGACACCACCATGGAAATCAAAACTTCTCCTCACAGAGACAATTACTAATGGTTCAACTAGAAATAACTTCTAAGCAGATTTCAGCTGCTTACCCAGCTTCTCCTCCAGGCCTGTACCACTCAGAGGGAGTGATCCTTCACTGCATAGAGGGGTTTACCCTAAAGTCTGGAAGTAGGGGCTGAAGGCTGTGGACCCTATACTTTTCCCCCAGTGTGCAGGTTTAGCTCCCCATTTTGCTCCCCACCACAACTGGATACAGCCCAATGGTTTAAAATCAAACCTCTTCACAACAATGAAAATATTACCTCTTCAGAGAGCATTATACTGAAGATGGCGTACAGCAGCAGAGCATATTCCTTCATCTAGTTCTAGAAATGAGAAACAGATTAAAATACTTCCTTTCCCAACTGTTAGAACTCATCTTCTTAAGCTTTAATCACTGTTTCCTTTCCAATTCACATTCATTATACTAAAATAAGATTGAAACATACTAACTGTACATGATAATCTATCAGTCCATGTTGGTAGTATGACTTCAGTAAACTATTTAAAGCTTTGCTCTTGTGGTTTATGATGTCATCAGAACTCAGTGAAATCAGTGAATCATCACTTATGTAAAGCTGGAAGTTTTGAGCTGAGGAAGATGGCATGGTTGTAGCTGCTTAATCAGCAGTTTTGATTTCTCATAATGAGCTATACATTCATAAAAGAACAATTAAGTTCAGTCTTCCTCTAAATTGTAATCTTGTATAAATAAAGCCTAAGATCCCCTTATGCTAAATTGCTTATTGTATAATTGCTATTATTCAATGTGAAGCAGCATTTAGTTCAAAACTCAGAAATACATACAGTGCAGATATATTGTTCAACATTACTTTTAATATATGAAAAGTTAAGACATGAACACAGTATATTGCTTAGCTATCAAATCCTAAAATATACTATGTATCTTTCATACACATAATATTTAAATGAATGTTTCACCTGTTGCAATAAATTATTTTTTCCACTTAATAATAGGCGATTTATCAGAACAGATACATTGCTTTTGGAAAATGGCACACATCATTGTAAGCCAGATCAATTCAACATAAGATGACTTCAAGTCAACACCTACCAAATCTAATACATCTTTTGAATCAGATGTATCATCTAGTAAATCATATCCATATTATGTATAGTTGATGACTCACTAGATAAATTAGATAACAAATGCATGATAATATAGCATTTATTAAAATAGACCAGTGAGTCATTTAAGCTCAGCTCCTAGACACATCAACTTCTGAAGAATTCTTTGGAGCTAGAGAGGATTTAGGAAAATGACTGCACTGCACCTGAAGTGGGGGTGGGGAGGAAGGAACGCTGTCCAGGCTTGCCGGAGGAAGGGTAGCAGTGCTTTACAGGGGGTGGAGAAGAGGTCAGAAACTGCTACAAAAGATGGGTGGAGGCCAGCTTGGTGATGCTGACTCATCCCCAGGAACATAGGGGTGGAAGGTTTTAAAAGGTGCAAGACTGGGCCGAAGGAAAAAAAAATGGAGGAGGGCGGGGTTTAGGGCTCCTATTATTAGTATGGCAGGGAGCCAATCCCCCTTTCTTATAGCCCATCTTAACCCTCCTATGATGGGGGAGAGGGGATGGTAAGGTCCAAGCCATAGATTAGCTGGTGGGACCTGGATGGAAAATGAAGGTGGGCTGGTGGAAGCCCTGGGAAGTTATTTGAATGAACATGGAGTTACCTGCACTGTACACTCTTATCTGCTGGATAGTCCCAGACATCTAATAATAAAGTTGCGGCCTCATTAAATCCATATTAAGTGTCTCCTGCCCTCCTTTTAATATAGCCGGACAAAAGTGAAAGTCTGGTAAAATATACTAGAAAAGAGGAGAATGTGTCCACTATCACCAGAAAAAGAAATATTAAATTGCATTGTGTTTTTGGGGTAGAGGAAGTAGGGGATGTATAAAATAAGAGAAGTAATTACTCCTCTGGTAGCTGGAGTTAGTCCCAACTGAATGAGTATTTCAATTTCAACACAGACAGCCAAATTGCTGAAAATTAAGACAAGACAATTAAAAGTTTGGAGAAATAAAACCTCTGATGAAAAGGGTGAACGGAGTATATTCAGACAAGATTGTATGACTGAGGTGAGGCATTGTGACTATCTACATAATCTAAAGAAATAATATAAATAAAAAGTGAGTAAGTGTTCATCAAGAGCTCTAGGTTATGTGCACAAATTAAAAACATACCAGAAAAGTTACCAGTGGGTTCAAAAATCTCTCTCAACTCCAATTCCTACATAAAACTCTCTCACCCCAAAACCCCTTTTCCCCACTACACCATTCAGCCTCCCCAACTCCCACTTCAGGAAAGCCTTGAGGACAGATGCGCTTGAAGATATATAATGAAGGCTAACAAATCTAGGCTCTGTCAGACCTGAGGTGAAAAGCAGATTCATGAGCTTTGAAGTTAAAGGTAAAACAAGGCTGTAAATAGGACATGGACCAAATACTTTCACTAGTCCAAAAGGATAAGGAAAAAATATTCATGAGTCTGAGATGTAGCAAGGTAAATGCACGTTGAATATTAAAAAAACTTTATAATGGAACAAGTTAGACAAGGTGGATGAGGTAATATCTTTTATTGGACCAAGTTCTGTTGCTGAGACACAAGTTATCAGGACTGGTTCAACATTATCTTTAAATCAACTATGAATTCCCTAGAAAAGTTTAAATCTTCACTAAAAACAAAGTCAAGTGATTATGCTATCAAAAATGACAAAAGGACAAAAAATAAATTAAAAAATGACCTTTCACAAAATCTACTTATCACCAACTTCTAAATGCACTGGCTGCCCTATTCCTCTCCTTAGATGGATGACATGTCTGAAGAAAACTGGTTAAATACCCACCTGTTTCAATCTCTATTGCACTGAAACTCCTCAACACAGCAGAAATAGGAGGGAAAGAGTGTCTGAAAAGTCTAAACATTTTAAAAATTAAAGAAAATAGCAGGAAGATTCCATCAGATAATGAAATGCATTAGTGTCTGTGAGTATATCATGAAAGAACTGCATCTGAGAATATTAAATTAAAGGGGTCTAAAATTTTCAAGAATGTTTGGAAGATGAGTGGAATGTTAGCTCCCCTGGATCCTCAGAAGAGGAAATAACATGGTGGAATTCACTGAAGTATTATTGGTTCCACGTTCCTTACAGATTAGCTTGACTATAATCAAGCAGGAATTGATAGAACACTCACTGAGGAGTGATATACCTTATTTATTTTTGGTGCCATTTTACGACTAATTGTGCCTTTAGGCACAGCCCTGAGGTACTGCTGGTGCATAAGCTGTACCATGCTACTCTCAAAGCAGGCCAGGAGGCACTATGCCTCTGAGCCACAATTCCTCTCTAATATATGGAGATATACCTATCTCAGAGCTGGATGGGATCCCAAAAGATTATACGAGTCCAGCCCCCTGCCTTCACTAGCAGGACCAAGTACTGACTTTTGCCCCAGATCCCTAAGTGGCCCCCTCAAGGATTAAACTCACAATCCTGGGTTTAGCAGGCCAATGCTCAAACCACTGAGCTATCCCTCCCCCTTTTGCACTGAGGGTAGGTCAGGGAAAGTATTTTGCTGCAAGCCCTTAAAAGGATGTAATTTACTTCCTCCCTAACATGTGGCACTCTGACTGCAAGTGGGGAGGAACAGAGACAAGGGGGCTCTGCCTGATCCCCACACGCTTGCAGGAAAAAAAAAAGTATCCTGAGAGCAGGAGTTGTGCTCACAACAGATCCACACCCAAAATCTTGGTAGACAAAGCAGAGAGACTGGGCTTACTCCCCCTTACTTCCTTGCTTGGCTGAGTAAGACAAAGGCACAACCCAGGAATGAGACCACATACTGAAGTTAGCCAGAGGTAACCTTTATGCTCAGTATTATTTTTTCATACAAAGAAAAATTTAAGACAAAGGATCAGATTGTGAAGCCCCTTACACACACTAGTGAGCACTCACACAACGGAGTAGTCCTCCTGAGTGACTGTAGCATGCTTATTCAAAATTTAAGGGACTCTCTTCTCTCCAACTTCAAATCCCTTCCTGAAACCCATTTCTTCCAGGAAGTCTCTCTCTTCCCCCCTCTCCCTTTCATCTCTACCACTAATCTGTCTGCACTGTTTTTTATACAGTCAATAGGAAAACAAATCTCTTTTAAAAAAAAAGTGTGAGCTCGTTAGGGAAAGAAATGTCTCTTTCCTGGTACTTTGTAACCTACTCCAACATCTGCAGCATTAGAATCATCATAGAATCATAGAATATCAGGGTTGGAAGGGACCTCAGGAGGTCATCTAGTCCAATCCCCTGCTCAAACCAGGACCAATTCCCAACTAAATCATCCCAGCCAGGGCTTTGTCAAGCCTGACCTTAAAAACCTCTAAGGAAGGAGATTCCACTACCTCCCTAGGTAACCCATTCCAGTGCTTCACCACCCTCCTAGTGAAAAAGTTTTTCCTAATATCCAACCTAAACCTCCCCCACTGCAACTTGAGACCATTACTCCTTGTTCTGTCATCTGGTACCACTGAGAACAGTCTAGATCCATCCTCTTTGGAACCCCCTTTCATGTAGTTGAAAGCAGCTATCAAATCCCCCCTCATTCTTCTCTTCTGCAGACTAAACAATCCCAGTTCCCTCAGCCTCTCCTCATAAGTCATGTGCTCCAGCCCCCTAATCATTTTTGTTGTCTGCCGCTGGACTCTTTCCAATTTTTCCACATTCTTCTTGTAGTGTGGGGCCCAAAACTGGACATAGTACTCCAAATGAGGCCTCACCAATGTCAAATAGAGGGGAATGATCATGTCCCTCGATCTGCTGGCAATGCCCCTACTTATACAGCCCAAAATGCCGTTAGCCTTCTTGGCAACAAGGGCACACTGTTGACTCATATCCAGCTTCTTGTCCACTGTAACCCCTAGGTCCTTTTCTGCAGAACTGCTTCCTAGCCATTCGGTCCCTAGTCTGTAACAGTGAATGGGATTCTTCTGTCCCAAGTGCAGGACTCTGCACTTGTCCTTGTTGAACCTCATCAGGTTTCTTTTGGCTCAATTCTCTAATTTGTCTAGATCCCTCTGTATCCTATCCCTATCCTCCAGCGTATCTACCACTCCTCCCAGTTTAATTATAAAAATAATAATAAAAATAATTTACACTGTTTACAATTTTTTGCAACCCAATATAAAAGATACATTTAAAAGATGGTAGCATCACATACTGTATGTAAGGGAGATTTCCATTACTTGCATCTGAAGAAGTGAGGTTCTTACCCACGAAAGCTTATGCTCCCTATACTTCTGTTAGTCTCAAAGGTGCCACAGGACCCTCTGTTGCTTTATACTGTATGCAGAATTTCTGCAAAAGAAAATCATCATGAACAAAATACCAGAACAACGGTGTGGTTCATATAGCTCTTCCTCCATATATAGATCCACTAAGCATGTAGGCTTAAAACCAATCATAAGGAGCCTAATATTTAAAATCCTTGTGATTGTAGCCAAGGAATGTATTTCAGCATGATCGTCACAATGCAGACTGCAATCAATATGACCTTGCGTGAGGAGCAGCACCCATAAAAAAAATCAGGCCATTTTACTAAGGTGCCTAAATATGGCTTTAGATGCTCAAATTTAGTTTGAAAAACACGGCTGGGCGTTCTTACCATAACCCATATTATCTGCTCTACTATATTAAAAGTCAATGGGACAGTTCACATGCCTGAATTTAAGCATGGGCTGAAGTGCTTTGTTAGATTGGAGAAAAATGGCTCAGCACCCTGCAAGATAGAATCTTTGATCTGTTAGAATATAAGATTTTTTAAAAACAGTAGAAAATAACCTCTTCTTCTACTCAAAATGGCCTGACCGCTTTGGCTCCAACTTACTAAAGAGAGATTTCACCTTTGGGCAGATACCACACCTGGGAAATTTTATCTTTAAAAGCAAATGTTTCAAAAAGTGAAAGACAACTAAAACTGGCAGTTCAAAGAGAAATATGTAGGCAGATATAAGGATGGATTTCAGTGACAGGCTGCAATTTTTATCAACCTAACATTGGGTAAGAGTGCTATATACTCATCCCCGTGCACAGACCAGGCATTTAACAGGATCCAGTGCAGAGGTTGTATTACCCATAACTCAGGATGAACCCTCCTCAGCTCGCTCCCTGCTCACTCCCAAATCCTCTTACCGTCCCCTCACAAGGAAGATAGAGGGTACCAAAAGGGGAATTCAGTATGCAACAACTTCAGGTCTCCCCTTTCTCCAGTAGGCACAAGATCCACCAGCAAAATCCCAGGTCTCATTTACTTCTGGGAGCTAAACCTTTTAGTCTTTATCTGCACTGGCTACTGGAGGCACCAGCAACTAGTGCTTAATAGCTATTCGCGACCTGACCCATTCTCTCCGGGTCCCATATCAAATGATAGCCCTAGTGTCTGACAAGTGCACTCTATCACCCCTAAAAAGCCCTGTATCCACATAGCTATAGATATGACTCGGATCAGAGGTTCATATACACTTTTCTCCAGGCTTCCAGTAATCTGTACCCCTTTTTAAGGGCTTCATACCATTTTACCAGTGGTTGGTAGGGAAACCCAGTTCCACCCCTACCTTGGGCTCCAGTCCAGAGACCCTAAGACAGGCAGTCAAGGTTCACTCCATCAGATTTCTTGATATCACCTCTCTGGACTTCTTACTACCAAGCCTTTCCCTGGGTTTTCACCTCACCCACAACAGCCATCTGATTCCTTACAGATCTCTTCATTCTCTATTAGACGAGCAACTGCTGAGTTTCACCCTATAGTCCCTTTCTGCTCCAAACTTCCCCTGTTTATACCACCTAACTTCTCCCCCGCTGAGTTTCATTATTAATTAGGTCTGACTCTGGCCCACCTGCCAGGTACAACCAGGTGGGTAAATTGGCCTCTCAGACTCACATTAACCTTTTCACCAGCTGTGTGGAATAGACACCCCATCACAAAAAGTTTTTAAGTGAACTGTACTTCTATACACTAGAAAAATATTTAAATGATTATCTTGTTTGTTTTCAGAAAATAGACATATGTAAATAAAAGATATATCCCTTTAACATCACCATTCCTCTTTCTCCCCCTTTGAGAATTGGGAGCAAAGGGTACTGTGCTGCCCCACAAAGGAGTAGAAAGTAAGTAAATATTGCAAAGGGCTACGATAGCCTCTGATAGTAAGTATTTCTAAAAGTGCAAAGTATTTTATTGTTCTTGCTGTAGAGCATCAAGGCTTTTATAGGTTTGTTTGCTTTAAAACCCATGTTTTCATCTTTGTCTGTGTGAACATGCATGACTGGGTAGAGATTTTTGCTGTACTGGGTAAGCAGATTCTGCCACATCTTACAGTATTATAAATAGATAAGGGAGAACAATAGCTATCTCAATGGTTCCAACCTCTCCCAAATCTGGTATTTAACTTTCTGAAAACCACAGCACCAAGAATACAGTGAGAAGAAGCAGAAAGATGAAAGATAGGGCCCTAGCACTCTTCCTGACTGCCAATATGTCTCCAATATGTCTCCATATGTGTCTGAATTTATCTCTCTCATTTTGCAATGTCTGTTATCTCTTGGAATGAAGCAGCTTCTATTAGAAAATAATACATTCACTCTCATACTGTTGGATTCACATTAGCCTTCCATATCACAGTGTATTTTTAGCTACTAAGATGCTGAGATGACCCAAGAGATGTTTTATTTTGACAACTCTTAAAGCCCAGTAACAGTGTTTAAGAGACATAGGCTTGATGTGCAAGGCAGTTATACTGTAATGTTCACTTTAGTCAATATCTTTTCCACAAATGTATTGTTCAACCAGTTCTAGAATATACAGTAAATGGTCATTTCCAAACAGGTGAGAATTACATGAACAGGGTATTAAAATGGAGACACTTAGGCCAAATTAACGATAGCTAGTTACCGGAATCAATGTCCTTCAGAACAAATTATTTGAATAAACGACAGTATAGGTATCAATATTGCTGATTGTGATACCTTAATCTGGATAGAAGTTATGGTTTTATATTAGAGTTCATAGTCAACTTTAATTCGTATCAATAACATTGTGCTGCTGGTCTTGGGTAATCACAGTTTGTCTTTAAAGGTGTGGAACTGAAATTGTTACATAAATAACTGTGATGAGATTACATATGATGAAATAAAGGAAGTGGCTATTTAATGAGAATATTAATTGAGTTCATGTAAGTTTGGGAACAGGAAAAAAAATTAGCCTCAGGTAACATCTAAACCTGAAGGTGTTTCAACTTGTTGATCAATAAGTAGAATTTCCATGATGAAAACAGCCACTTTGAGGGATCAGTACAAAGACTGAATCATCCAGACTGGATTCAAACAGATTTTATGAACTCTGGTCTGGTTTCAGTGGTTATTGTGGCAGATAGAGCAATATCCTTGGAAAATGTTACTTAATTAAGTTCAAGAAGCTTTGGAGTCCATTATATTAAATGCAAAGGTTATCTATTATTGTGGGGCTGGTTATGCTTAGTTCTGGTAGGAGTAAGTCCTTCAAACCCCACCAAGGAGTTTTCCCGTGAAGGACGTTATGAGCTGATAATCCCAGGAAAACCCCTTGGTGGAGACTGAAGGACTGACTCCTACCAGAGCCCTTGTTGGCTATGATCTCTGGTGAACTCATTAACATGCATTTAGGTTCTTTTATTTTTTAAAAAAAATTGTTTTCTCTGTACTGTTTTCACCTGAAGAATAAACATTTTTGCTTAGAAAGAGCTGTGTGGTAACTTGTGACTGCTGGCAATTACAGTTGTTCATAGCCCTCTGAGAGAAAGCAAAGCACAGATGCTGGCCTATTTCATCAGTCTGGATTGCTGGTAATATCACAGTGTAGGTAGGGAACTGTGCAGACAGAAACAATCCTGTTCAGGAGGGAGAGGGACACAAGTCTCTGCCCAAAAGAGGTGACATCTGGGAGCCAGAAGCCTTGGTGGACTATGAGTGGGAGAAACAGATGCAGTTGCCCTGAATGGTGACCATCATAATTATGGCAATTACCCTAATCTGGATTTGCATATGACAGCCAGGAGGAATGCTATAAAGCAGAGACCCATTGTGGCATAGGGAGAGTCATTTCCTTGAGACACATGATATCCCAATTTGAGAGAGACATATAGTTTGCTGCTGTCAAGCCAGACCAAAGACATTTCTGGTATCTTAAAACAATACTGTACGATTTAAGTTCAGAGATGACCATCCTCCCTCCCCCCATATATTGAGTAGAACCTAGATCCTGCAAAGATTTATCTACATGCTTAATTTTATGCATTGCAAATAAAGTGAAGCACTTGTACAAGTTTTTGCAGGATCACAGCCTAGGCAAGGATATTTCCTCCCTCTTTTTGTTTTATGACTTCATCTTTATGGTTCCATAATTTGTCACCAATATCTGCTTTAATTTAAGACAGCCTGGAATGCCTTCTGAATCCGATTGGTTGGGATGAAAACTGATAATGGATGCCTTGTAAAGAAACTGAACTCCGGCTTCAGGAAAGGCAAAAATCAGAAGTAACAAGGTATTGGTGATCCCCTCTTCAGTATAATGTTGGAAAAGGGCTAGTGAGTCATATGTGCTGTAATATCACCTATTACCACAGCAATCTGTTGATTTTAGCCTAAGTTTTGTTCTAACAATGTAACTGTGCAAGGTCTTCTTCACATTTAGAATAGGTGTAAAATTCTCAAAAGTGTCTGAGGCACCTAAGTTCCATTTTCAAAAGTGCTTTAGGAAGCGTAGATCCCACTGACTTTCAAAGAGACATAGGGGTCTAAATCATTTTTGAAAATTGGATTTAGGCTCCTACATCATTCTTGGTATATTTACAGTCTGATCTTTATGGTAGTGAGAATATTTTCCATATTACTATTAATTAATGCACTGTACACTTGGCACTTAAGTAGTTTTAATTATTTAAATTAACAAATAATAATTTTATCATGTGCCTATTAAGAGAGAATAGCATACTCAGAGGTGCACCGAATACAGATGAAAATGAAGTTCTTGTCCACTGGGTCTTACCCTTCAAAGGGACTACTACACAATACAGATGCAAACTGCTGAGGATGACCAAAGGAAGCTGATCAGTGAATTATAGGTTTTTATGTTCTTTTTAATAAGTCCCCACCATAATTCATTTTATTAAATTACCACAAGTGGTTCAGCAGAGTGTAGTTCTATGAGGGAGATTTGTCTCTCATTTATATTTTGCTTTTTAAAATAACTCTATACTACATATAGATTAAAACATAAACAATCATGATTTAGCTGAGATGAAATATCACAACTACAGAGTCCTTAATTTTCTAACTGGAATAACTGCAGTACTAGCAGATGAAGTGACCTTGCCAAGTTTACAGAGTGTGCCAATAACAGAGCTGGGATTAGAAAACTGATTAAAATTTTGCTCACTAGGATAAAACACTTGAAATGAATCATCTCATTTTCCAGCATGTCCTCGGATTGCTGCAGGCACAATAAATTGCTGTCATATAATGGCAAACAACTATAAAAAATTAGAGTTAAACATTTCATCATATAGTGTAACACCATAGCCTATATTTAAAAATCTTCAATCTAGTTAAAATTTGATGGTCATAGATAATAAAATCTATGACAAGCAGTTTTCAGGGTGAAATTTCAGAATTATAGGCCTGATCTGAGTGTACTGAAGTCAACTGGAGTCTGAATAGACTGAATCAGACCTTATGTGCACATTTCTCATTAACATTAACTGTTGTTCATTGTCCCAGGTATATCCACTGAGAACACACTTGCAGCATTGCTGAATGTTCTGATTATAACCTTGCACTCCAATGAAGCGAATGAAATATTAATGGACAACAGCAACAAGCAGTTGAGTGGAAAACTATCAGCAAATGGGATAGTAGAATTAGTGGGAGCTGTGGCCTTGAGCATCGTGCTAGAAATATAATCTTTACAGAGCAGTGTTTGTCACTCTAAGACTGTGTCTTCATTGTACAGTTCACCTGGGTGATTTGCACCCGTGGCTGAGCATTCAGGTTAGCCTAAGGCAGGTGCAAGTGTCCTCACTGCAAAGCCCTAAGCACATTATTGTTTTTGCACTCACCAGTGTGTGTCTGGACGGGGGAGAGAGGGGAAGCATATCCCATGGATCTTTGTGCTGAGACACTCTGGGATTCTTTCATAGTCAATTGTAGGAGAATTTGTCTCACCTTCAGGGGAAATTGTGAAAAGGGCACTGGAGGATTGTCAATACTCAAGTGATTTAGCCTTTATCCTCATTGAAGAGTGGCTGGTTCCAGCCTGAGTTAAAACAACACAAGGTTCTAACCCACACCCCCAGCCAGGTAAGCCAGCAGAGGCTTAAACCTCCTAAAAGTACCCTTGAGTAAACATAAGGTTACTTGAGCAAACAGTCCCACTGAAATCAATCTACTTGCCTGAGCAAGTGTTGATGGTATTGACTGTTGAGTCCTGACCTGGTCTGGGAGCAGTGATTTCCCTACATGCCCCATGAATTTCCCCAACATGCCCCCAGTTTTGTGACCTAGTTACATGCCAATTTGGTGACTGCTTGGAAATTTGAATTGAAATAGAAACATTAATACACACTTTAAAAGCATTTTAAAAACAGTGTATGATAAAATACGTGTATCTGAAAAAGTGTAATAGATTTGAAAAGTATGAACATAGACTAGCTTCCTTATACAGATGTTGTTTTTATGACAATGTCAGTGCATTCATTTCGGTGATGTTGGCCAACCTAATAATTTCAAATGATGATTTGTAAGCAAAGTCTAAATGAGCTCTCCCTGATAGCTAGTGATGAGCTGGGGCTGGGGGGAAAGGCTTCAGGACCAGATTGTACTTACATTTACACCTAATCTACCTAGGTATCCAGCAAACAGAGCTGTGTTGCCCAAGTGGTAGATTTTGGTTGGGGTTGGGTTACAAATCACTTGAATGTGGGGGTGGGAGGGAATGAAATGTTGTTGTTCTTATTGTATGAGTAAAGGGCAGTAGAACTGTACTTAGCCTGTGCTGATTGAGGGCATCAAGAGAGAGGGTGGGGACCTGCCCCTCTCCATTGTTTAAAGAAAGAGCTGATTAGGCTTCATAGATAGTCTTTTGTTCTGTTAAGACTCCATCATTTTGTATGTATAGTTGAGATTATTTTGCATTTATCAACATTGAATTTCATCTGCCATTTTGTTGCCCAGTCACCCAGTTTTGTAAGATCCCTTTGTAACTCTTCGCAGTCTGCCTGGGACTTAACTATCTTGAATAGTTTTGTATCATCCGCAAATTTTGCCACCTCACTGTTTACCCATTTTTCCAGATCGTTTATGAGTATGTTGAACAGTAATGGTCCCAGTACCGACCCCTAAGGGATACTACTATTTGTCTCTCTCCATTCTGAGAGCTGATAATTTATTCCTACCCTTTGTTTCCCATCTTTTAACCAGTTACTGATCCATGAGAGGACTTCCCTCTTATCCCATGATGGCTTATTTTTCAAAAGTCAATTTAAATTAAATTGATTTTTTTAAAATTATATTTTTTTAGAAATCTAGACCTGTTATGTATTTTGGTGTAACTTTCATTATCCTTATGTTAAATTTGCATTATCCTAACAAAACATTTACTTTATTCATATCTCTTTTACATGTTGCATGTCAAAGTTAAAATGAAAAGACAAAAAACAATACAACAATTTTTCCACTCAAAGGCTGCAAAAACTAACTAAGATGAAGTACACATCAAGAACCAAGAATATATCAACATGTCATAGAATCATAGGATATCAGGGTTGGAAGGGACCTCAGGAGGTCATCTAGTTCAACCCCCTACTCAAAGCAGGACCATCTGAAGGTTCAACTGGTATATCTACATCCGACCAGCCCAAAGCACAAGTACAGCTACCTACTGAAGAAACAGTGTCTCCAAAACCTAAAGGCAGTTTCTAATGTTTGTCGGTCAAAGTGTTCCCATTTATTGAAGTTACAAAAGATGGCTACTGGTGCACCTCCTGTAAAAAAGCTTACGAAGAAGGAAAGCTTCCGAATGCTATAATTGGTAAAAGTGGAGAAGCTTGGTTTGTCAAACCTATCAGCAAAGCCAATGCTGACAAACTACGTGAAAAGGCTGCAAAACACCAGGCCTCCGGAGTGCATCAACACGCAGAAAGCCTTATAAGTCCCTTTCAAAGCCAATTTTATAAGTACTTAATGAGGCTGTTAAGAATGCTGGAGACACAACACAGTTCATGCAATCAAACATGGCTTTCTACTTTCTATTTAAGCAAGAGATACCACACACTACAAACTGGAGGTCAATGTTAAGTGCATTGTCACTTGTTCATCCTGAAGTTGAACACTGGTTCCGAACAAGGCCAGCAAATTCTCACTATCTTCTGCAAGAAACTCAAGTGACTGGCTAGAAGCATGTGGTGCAACAGTGAAAGGCTCAACAGTTGAAAAAGTGAAGAACTCTCTCACCACATTCAAAAAATTTGCATACATGGCTGATGAATGCACTGATGCAAATGGGCATCAAGTATTAAGTCATTGTGTACTGTGACAAAGTTCCTCCTCTATCTTGGTGGGTCCTACGCTTATTGGCGGATTTTCTTGCCTCAGAGATTCACCATGTGGGTTAGGGAACAGCCCAGAGACCTTCCCCTCTGGAAGAACCCACAGTCCAGGTCAATTGGGAGGTTTGGGGGGAACCCAGGCCGCCCTCTACTCCAGGTTCCAGCCCAGGGCCCTGTGGACTGCAGCTGTCTATAGTGCCTCCTGTAACAGCTGCATGACAGCTACAACTCCCTGGGCTACTTCCCCATGGCCTCCTCCAAACACCTTCCTTATTCTCACCACAGGACCTTCCTCCTGGTGTCTGATAGCGCTTGTGCTCCTCAGTCCTCCAGCAGCACACCCTCACCCTCACCCTCACCCTCACCCACTCCCACTCCCACTCAGCTCCTTGCACCTCTTGCTCCCAGCTCCTCACACTCACACCACAAACTGAAGTGAGCTCCTTTTTAAAACCCAGGTGCCCTGATCAGCCTGCCTTAATTGATTCTAGCAGCATCTTCTTAATTGGCTCCATGATTCCTAATTAGCCTGCCTGCCTTAACTGGTTCTAGCAGGTTTCTGATTACTCTAGTGCAGCCCCTGCTCTGGTCACTCAGGGAACAGAAAACTACTCATCCAGGGACCAGTATATTTGCCCTCTACCAGACTCCTGTACCCCACTGGTCTGGGTCTGTCACAGTACGTTACCTTGATGTCAGGGGTAGGCCAGTAGATGTATTTCTAGATGTTCAAGTTATAGAAGACACATTGGCTGCATCTGTGACAACCCACCTCTTAGAAGAGTTAAATGGTTGTCAATTGGACCCCAAACGGATGGCTGCTTGTGCATTTGACGGAGCTGCAAACTTCTCAGCTTTGCTCAGAGAAAAGTGTAACCCTAATCTCTCCTATACACACTGCAGAGGCCATCTACTCCAACTAGAACTAGTACAAGCTGCAGAATCTTTAAAAGACATTTTAAAAAGCTATACATTTAATGTCTTCATTATATTCTTTTTTCAGCAAGAGTCCAAAAAGACTGAATATCTTGGAAAATATAGAAGATACATTGGGAATGAAGTTCAAATTAGTCCAACCTGGGAAAACCCGCTCGCTTTCTCATGAGCGATCCTTGGCTGTTGTCTTAAAATTACTCCAGACGTTATTACTGGCTTTGGAAAGTATCTACCAAGATGGGATGGATCTAAATAGTGAGGCTGGTGTACTACTTTTGCTACTACGTTCAGAGAAGACTATTGCCATTCTCTCTCTCGTAAGTCTACTGTTGAAACCATTTGGGTCATTAAACAATGCCATCCAGGCATCTGCTACAACAGTAGTAGATCTTTGTCCAGCAATAGAAGCTACATTTGGATCAATCGGAGAGCTATCCATTGAAAAAGTACTGGAAGAAGCAAAGACTTCAGTCCAGAAGTTGACTAATGAAGGCATTTATATTGAATCCTCAAGTGAAGACAACAAGAAGTGTTTGTTAAGACAACTGAAAAAGTACACAGACTTGATTCTTAAAAATCTACAACAGCGACTTCTAGATTCTACTCAACCTCCTCGTAGCTTTTACAGATGCCTATCCTATAAAACACCAACAGTTGAATGGAGTGAGGCACTACCAGCAATGTGATCAGGACAGAATAGAGAATTTGAACACAGAGTGGAATATCATACGTCAAATGAATGAAGTTTTGACTTCAACTTCTTTTTTATCATCACTAGTGGCTCGACCCGATCTTTGTGTTCTGTTTCCTGGGATGAAAGAAGTAGGAATTCATCTCTTGCTACTCCCAGTCACAACAGCTACAGTTGAGCATTCTTTTTCATCATTGAATAGAATTTTGTGTTCTGCCTGATCATGTGAATGAACTAATGAGCATATCAGTTGAAGGAATGGAAGTACCGGACACACGAGACGCCACCAAAGATGAACGCATTGCATTCAAGAAGTTCATTAACAGATTTGTGCAAAATTATAGCCAAGGATGTAGACCTAGTGCTTCATAGAAGGCTTGAATAGCCAACTTTAATTTGTGTGATGATTTTAAAACATGAGTTAAATCTAATAAAATAGTCATGAAACATTTTTCAGTTTTTACTATGGTGCCATACAGCCCCCCTTCACTCTCACGGTCTCACCCCTCATCGGCCTTGACACCCACCTGTAAATTCGAACCCCCCCCCCCCCCCGCCCCAATTTCAATTCCTGAGGAAACCAGTGTCTGGGAGGATATATGGCTTTTGATAAAATGTAATCTTTTGCTAACCATACATCTAGAAATAATAATGGAAGTTATGGAAGCTTTAACTGCAAGTAGAATAACCAAAATATATGCATTACAGATAGAATTGGCTATAGATTTTAAGTATTAAACATTGAGGACTTAGAGTGAGGCCCAGTAGAAGTTAGTAGTTGCATAAGCTAATATGAATATTAGGTGCTTGATCTAAGGTTATAAATTTTAGCAATATATATCTTTTGATAATTTAGCTGATGTATTGTGTGTGATAAATAGGGAAATCACAAATGAATATATTGTGACATCTTAGGGTATATTTGCTATAAGGTAACCATGAAGGTTGATATATTGAAACTATTGGGACATCAATTGACACAAATGGTTTGCATCAGTAATCAGAACCTTAACTACAGTTAGCCAGAATACCACACATATTCAAGGGCCCAAACCTTATCAAATATGGCCCCAGATGTGTGTGAGTGGTATAGGAAAAGGTGAATAAAAGATGTGGTTATCCAGCCTATTGTTGGGACACTGGGAGATGACATGGGACAGCTGGGTAGGCAGCTGACCTAGTGTCCTCCTCTAGGGATGACCTCCACTTTCTTTTCCTTTCATATTTATTTCTAATGGTCTCTTTCAAATTGTAAGTATGCACAATGTAAGACTAAGTATGAATAATGCAGAAAACCACTTTACTGTACTTGTCTTTTTCTTATACTTATGTATATTGATTTTTCCTATGATTTCAATTATATTTGTCTATATTAACTAAAGCTTAAAGTTTGTGTGTGCTTCACCAATTTCATCTTCTAAATTAACTCTAAGTAATCACCTGAAAAGGAATCTAGTTCATGCATTTTGCACCCCAATAAATAATTTTATAATTGATCAGGCTACAATAGTTTAGATCTAAACTTAAGAACAGCTTTAAAACTTTTGTGGAAGATACTGGGTCACCTACTCAGATGTTTTGCCAGTGGTCCACTTAACTAAAATGGTCTGCATATACCAGTCTTTATAGTTAGTTATGTGAGATTATAATAGGTTCTTATGTAGAGCTGTGTGGGAACAGGAATTTCCATCCTTCAGTAAATTTAGCATTCCAAAATAATATAGTGAATTTATTCCAAGTCACAACAGAGACAGAATTTTTCTGATTTTTTTCATTTCTGGCAAAATTTCTGTTTGGACAGATAGCCTGGGAGCCAGCCAGCCCACCTATCTGCTCAGCAGGTAGCTGAGGGAGTTGGCCAACCAGCCCACTCTCCAGGTGAGTGGCCCAGGGATTCCAAGAGCCTGCCAGGTGGGCTGCCACAGATCCACGCAGCCTAGTGGACTGGTTAGCAGGAAATCAGGCAGGTGAGCATGCCTGCTTTCCACCAAAATTTCTGACATAAAAGACATACCTGTGGAACATCAACTCCATGGAGTCAGTACATTCCAATGCAAAACTGTTCTATCAGAAAATTTTCAGCCATCTCTATTATTAAGACCATTAGAATTAAAAAACAGAATTCTTATGTATCAGTAGAATCAAAATATTCTTTACTACATTATCTTTTATTATTTATTATTATTTCTGTTGAATTAGCCCCCAAAGGCCTCAATGATGATTGCGGCCCCATAGTGCTAGGTGCTGTACAAACACATTTCCCCTGAACCATCTTCCCTTTTCTCCACTAACACAGTGCCCCAGCCAATCTGCACCACACTATTGCTGATGCAAATGCCATTCAGTATTGCATATTAAGCAGCTTTGAAACTATTTGAATATACATGTGTGTCAAAATGCCAGGAGCAGCCCAGCCATGAGACCAGTGTGGCAAATTTTGTACCTTGTACAGTTGATACAATTAAAAAAAAAAGAGAGAGAGAGAGAACTTTTGCTGCAGTTCCAGAGGTGGCTAGTGTTTGTAAAAAGTTTTTTTGACAACAGATTGGAGCCACTTATGAAGAGAAAAAATTGTTCAGTAACCTTCTGAAATAAGAGTTGTGTCCTCCAGAAGAGAATCTCATCATACCATCTCCACGTCCACTGGATCCTAGTATGCCTGGGTTTTTTAAGGTCCCAATGTCTCTCATGGACTGCTGGCCTTGAAATATATCATAAAACAGTCCATCATCACTCCAGCAAATGGCTGTGAAGAAAGAAACCAGATTATTTAAGTAATTGTTCTGAAAACTAAAAATCCAAATTCTGGTATAAACAGTATGATAGAATATCCTGTGTTATATGTTCATCACAATCTGTGGTCCCAAGCCTTAAGTTAACAGGCAAAATAAAAAGACAACAGTTCGTTTTTATTTTTCACTTGCTGTAGAGAATGCAAATTATTAATATTAATAATCCTCAGCTAATGGAAATATCTCGTATAAGCACAAACTGAAGCCTACTGCACTACTACTTCTCCTGAGTAGTACTATAGCTAGCGTACTCTCTAGTAATCATTAAGACAACCACATTAGAATTTCATTGCTGGTTTTAAGATGTCCTAACTAATCAATTCTTACAGAGAGCATTACCATTTTTAAGGAACTGCTCCCACAGATTCTCACCTTGGGAACATAGGGTATAAGACTGGAAGGGACCTCTGGGATCATTAAATCCCATTCCCTACTATTTCAGGTAACCACATTACATAATCCATTCATAAACTTATCAAATCTATCTTAAAACTAGTTAGGTTGCTTGCCTTCATTATTCCTATTAGAAATAAAACACTCGGAAATAATGGTTCTCCGACCATTGTCTGAAATTTCTTCTTAGTAAGAGGGAATTTAATTCACTTCTCTACTACAAGCTAATTTATAATGGAAATGCACTTTATGAAAAATAAATATTCATAATACAAAATATCATACATATTTTAAAAATAATCTGTTTTTAGGAGATTGTTAGAATCCAGGTGTATTTTAAATGTTTTTGAATGCATAACTGATGTCACATTTTTTCAAAATGTGGCAAGCTGTATCACCATAATGTGGAACCAATATACTGGTAATTTTTTAGATTAAAACTACCATATTATTAGCATTTTAAAATGTGCTGTTGGGCTTGCACAGACCTGTTTATTCATGAAGTTTCATTTATTTATTTTCCCTTTTTAAAAAGTCATCAGCCATTGTTATCACACAAACAAACCTAGACCATCAATTCAACCCCAAATGGTCATTCAGCTAAGTACTAATCAGGCACAATCCTATTTAGCTTTGAAAAATGGACAGAAAAAACAAGCCACCATTTGTCTGAGTTTGTTATTTATTAGCTTTAACATATTATAAGTGGCTGTCCTGGTTACAAGCTAAAGGAAGTTTTTTCTGGAAGTAACCAGAGGGGAGCAGGGTTTACCCTGAACAAAATATCTACATTTATAAATTTATAAACAAATGATGAGAAGCTAGTTTGTTTAAAATAAAGAGTTATTTCTCTATTCCTTTGAAATTACTGTAACTCCAAACTGGAGATTTTCTGGGAGCATAGATGAAAAGCTGATTCTGCAATCTATACCCATTTCAGCAAACTGGTAAACTCCGAAAGAAAGGTCACTTACGTTTTCACCATCATAGAAGACTAAGTGAATCACATCTATCTTATCTGCAAAGCTCCTGAATATAATCCCTAGTGATGGGTCAGGCTGCTGCCTTGCTTTGGATCAATCTGGCAGTCTGACTTCAAAACATTTCTGTGTTTCAGAATGACTGTATAACCTACAAAAAGCCATTGAGAATGTTAACTTGCTCGTGAGGAAGACCAGCTCACACATTTTACAATAAATTTCCTCCCCTTTTTGAACATGCTTTTATATGGAGTTGTATTAAACCCGCCAATAGATTATAGGGTCAAATGAGTAGAGGAGTGCAGAGGTTGGCTTCGTATTGTTTTATAGGGCGTTAGGTGTGTAATATCCAGACTGCAAAAATATCTGCAAGTGGTCTCTGGAGATAAGGCAAGTCTTTTTTCCCCCCTTCTTATTTTTATTATAGTAAGGCCTACATGCCCGCCCATTAATGTGTGCCCATTGTACTAGGTGCTGTACATACACATAGTAAGAGAGAGTCCCTGCCCCCAAAGAGCTCACATTCTAAATAGATATGACAGCAAATTAGGAGAGGAAGTGATGAGATACTGAGGCAGAGAGCAATTAAGGGACTTCTCCACCGTCACACACAAAGTCACACACCCATGGAAGAAAATTTAGAATTACACCTCTGTAAAAAGAAAAAAACCAGTATAGGGGCCAGGAGCAGAAGCAGGAGCTGGAACGCTGCTGGGTGGGCCAGGTGGCAAGCTGGAACTAGAGCAGGGAAGCAGGGCAAGTGAGGAATCACAGACAGAACAGGAATCCAACCAAGGGAGGAGAACCTGAGGAGTAGGCTGTGAGTGGCAAACTTTGCAACAGGATACAGATCTGTGCAGCTGTATAGCAACAACTTATACAGCAATACAAACCCTATATAATTGAGAATGTTAGATTGCTCGTGAGGAAGATCAGCTCACACATTTTACAATAAATTTCCTCCCCTTTTTGAACATACTGTTATAGAATTAACATTCTATGTTTTAAGTGGATTTCACCTTGATAAGTGTTAAAGTAACTTTTCTCTGTCACGATGAAGATTCCAGAAAATAAGTGATTTGATCTCTAGTCCACTTCCAAAACAGAAATGAGGCATTTTACAGTAATCTTTCTAATTAGAAAATGGAGATGATAAAATTGAACATAAATCTGAACTTACTTTTAATTTTTCTGATGAATCAATGTTGAGTTGCTGGTTTTGTTGTTAGGGTTTTTCCAGTTAGCCATTTTCATATTCAACTTTCCCTAAACTAGTGTAATAATGTCATCTTAAGACCCTTCACTAGATAAGACCCTGCCAGCTTCCTCAAAAGTGATATCATGTATTCAGTTTTATTGGGGGGGGGAGGGAGAAAGGAAGGGAGAACATGGCTGTGAGGTGCATCACAGACATGCAGTCACTCTCATAGATATGCAAGACACCAACTATTTTTAAAGCTGATTCTAAGTAAAAAAAGGACCAGATTCAAACCTGACTGGACCATGTTGCCTGGCTCCAAGGTAGGTCTCACACCCGATTTCTCCAAAGACCTTGGAGGGACATGCTGTAAGGTGAATAAACTAAATTCACAAACTATAAGAATCAAAGGTGAGACTAAGCCTCACTTTTCAGATAAGCAAGCCACCTGAGGAAAGATTGACATTCCAAACAGGCTACACCAGCCTTTGACCAATCTTCCTGCACCTGAACATCTGCTAGCAAGAAGTGTTTTGGCAGCAGAACATCACCATCTGACTCCTTGTCCAGAGTCTAGAAGATTGCAAGAGATGAGAGTTTGTGAAACCCCTGAATTCTTATTTTTCTTTTTTCCATCTTTGTCTTGTGGGGAGGTCGGGGAGGGGGGAGGAGTTAAGCTGGGAGAAGTCCTACTGTCATTATATTTCAGCCTCATGTTTGAGTGCTAGAGCCTAAGATCTAACAGATGAAGCACATTCAGCATTTAGCTTCAAGTCATAATATACCTGGTGCTGCTGAGTATCTTTAGAGGTTTGGTGCATCACAGCATTAGCAGCCTACTAGTTCACCTTTCCTTCTACCAACTCAGTTTTACTGACCTACACAAATGAACTATGATTTCCAAGTCCATTATTTCTCCAACTGTTCTGAATTTTAGGCTGGAATTCAATGTCAAAGTGGTGAGAACTAATCAAAGAATTTACAAGAACTCAGCACAGGACTTCCCCATTCCACACCGAGAATGTACTGCAGTAATTTGTAACATTTAATTTGTATTATTTTCAGTTCAGCTCCACTACATTCTGCATGTACTTAAACCTTAAAGAGGCAATATTTATCAAGTACTGGACTTGTTTAAGAAAAAGGAACCTTGAAAGGTTCCTTCATTTCAGAAGAGGCACTTAAAAAAAATATTCTCTCTTCATGGCATGGATACGGTATTCAGAAAGAATGAAGCTTTGCCGTACTGGTGTTCTTAGCCAAATTTTCAATCTCCGAACAAAGCACCAGCTGATTGTCAGTGGTGGTAAAGGCTATTTCAGTTTTGCTGTTTATATGTATAGTTTATAAAGTACTCTGGGATCTTTTAGGATGAGAAGTGCAAAACATAATGCAGACCTTGAAGCCTGAAAATTTTATAGAACAGCCAAGTCAAGCACAGAGATATGGATAACCAGGGAAGCTAACTCACCTGCACAGAATCCCCTGGACAGTTCCTCTGCAAAGAGATCCCTGTAAGCCAAGAATCAGGGAGTACCAAGACCACTTGGAAAGGAAGCAGTTTAGTTAAGACAGTTTCACTAAACAACTTTACGTGAGACTGGGCATTCAAGTATTATAACGCAGGTTCTGGCCAATTAAAAAATAGTCATGGCCTGATTCCGTCATATTTACATGAGTGCTCCTTACTCTGGTGAGTACTGCCATCAAAGTCACATATTCCTATGAGTAAGTGACACAGGGTTCAGCCCAAAGCCTATAATTTTCAAAGCTGCCGAAGGGTATTGGTCACCCAGTTCCCATTAATTTTAAAAAGTAACAGTAATTTTAATAGTAAGAAGCGTGTCTAACTCATCTGAAGTATTGTTAAGTACTGAAGTATTGTTAAGACTTAAACACCAAATCAAGCCAAAACAAAGTGGCATTAGTTTAAAAAGGAAGTGTAATAAATAATTATCTTTAGTAAGATGTTTTTCTCCATTTCCCTCTCACTGATTCTAACAGACTCTCTTTGTGAAAAGAGAACAAAAATCAATGTCTATCTATAGCTGTACTACTGGATGTGAGGTATCATTTTAAAAGCTTCACTGGGCATCAGAAGCATATAGTCATACTTCAGATGATGTCCTTATTTTACACCACAGGAGTGGCTGGATGAAGATACTATAAAGTATAAGAAGCAAAACTCAAGATCCCCATGATAACGTTTAGAAACTGTCATTGTTGCACACAAGATTTTATACTATCGTACTGGATTCCAAATTTTACAATTCAATGAAATCTAAAATATCAGAACAAAAGATACAGATAAGCTCTGAAGCACAATGTATTTACTTCCATTATATTGTCCTAGGAGGGTATCAAGGATGAGTTAGCTAATGTTAATAAAGCACTTTTGAAGTAGTCTTCTGAACCAGCGTGTGTTCAATAGCCACCAAAGGGGGCTGACTAACCAGAGATTGAAGTGATGCAAATGAGATGCCAAGCAAAACTGTTTCACTGCCAAAGGTTTTCCCCAAGAGGTGAATAACATTTTCCATAAGTCTGTGGAAATTACTGAATTAGTTTGGTAATGAAATACTCATAGCTACTTTCTATGTATGATTCAACATTTCAGTTCTCTACTGAATAATATGGGTTGCATTAATTACATAAGATGGAAATTCATATTTGTTATTCAATAAAAAGACTAACAGTCTAAAATACAATATTTTAATTCACTAGAGAATATTTATCTTAATGTTTAAAACATGAAATTTGCTTATTTTAACCTACTTTGATTCTGTAAGTCTATATTACAGTGTAATTTTACAGAATTTCAGCTACATATAAAATGTATTGGGTACATTTTGTATTAAGCAGTGCTAATTACAGTGACTGCTTTGTAATTAAAATTGCTTCACTGTAATTTTCATACAGTTTCATACATGGACCAAAGCAACAACAAAAAATTATCTACCTACTACTATTGGTTTTAGGGACAGCATTTTCTTCTTAAATGTTGTTCTTTTCCCAGAAAGAATCTTTCAGGCAGCCAATTATGTGAAAAGTCTGACTCTTCATTTAGGGATCTCTGCTTTCCCCTTTGACCTTTTCATGCCTTACTGAGAGCTGCCCAGTCAAAACTTGAATTTATACTTCACCTGAAAGCCTATAATTAGAATAAAACTTAATTTTTCTTTTTCCTGAAACCCAGGAGTACTTAGTAGGTCCAAAGGGTTACCAAAATCCAAAATAACAGAGAAAAACTGGGGGGAGGGGGGAAATCTTAAAACAAAACTAGAAATGGTGCTGTCTCTAGGGGCTTTAATAAGCTGTTTCATTTCAGCTTTTTTGATCACTTTCATTCTAACCTGCCTGCATATCTGAATTTCACTACTGAGGTTGACAATTCTACTGTTCCAGTGGAATATAGTGATCATAGGAGATTATGATGATGAAGGATAAAGCAGTTCCTCTGGCAGCTTGGGCCAATCCCATGGAGAACTTTGAATATGAAGACCAAAACCTTGAATTTGACTCAGTATTCAACAGGGCGTGAGTTAAGAGACAAGAGCATTCAGATGATGTGCTCTCAATGGACTCCGCTGTTAAGCAGATGAGCTGGGCTGCAGTGCTATGAATTGTAGTATTTTTATTTATTTAGGTCTGAGTTTGATTGCTACAGTAGATACATAGACAGACATAATCAAGCCTGTAGATTACAATTGTGTGGATCACGGTGGAAATCCAACAAAGGGGATCATTTTGTCAATCCCAGAATGTGGCATTTATAACAGCTGTGGATATCTGGGTATCCAGAAGATGAACACTAAGGCTAGGTCTTAGTGATCTGAGGACAAATGACTTCAATGGAGAAAGATAGTATAGATCCAGCAAGTCCTTTGAAGAATTAAGACAGCATTACCTCAGTCTTGCTCCTGATTAGCTTCAGCCAGTTGTGCCTCATCCAGTGGCTGATAGCAGTTATTGAATCACTGGAATATTATAATTGTTTATAATATGATTTCACCAAAGCTCCTGTAACAAGGTATACTGGCTCTTTATGGTTCAGGAGGGGAACCATCTTCAGTCAGCCTAGAGATGCAGTGACTGTGGAAAAAGTAGTGGACTTAAGGAAACCATTTGGGAAAACTCATAATGCTAACACTTTCAGGGGCCAAGCACAGAGTTCCATGAGCACAGTGAGCTGCAACTGCCCTCTTTATGCAGTGCGGAGAGACCAAGCTGGCTCCTTGTGGTTTTGGCCAGCCTCCCTCTGCAGCACTAGGAGAGCATGACAGCCTGGGAGTTGTACTATCCAAGGCACCGAGGACTATAGTCCAGGGCTCAGGCACAGCCTGCCAGGAAATGGGTTTGTTATATAACGAGTTTCTTTCCCAGAGAAGAGACCTGGAGGGAGCCAGAGAATCTCTGCAAGAAGTTCAGGAAAAGTTATTACTTTTGAGGTTTATCCCCCTCTATTTCGTTCTTTATACAACTATGTTTACTTTGATGCAGATCTCTCTGGGAAGGGGCTGAGCCAACACCTGCTATAGTTAAGTTATGCCTGATCCAAAATCAATTGATGGCAGTGGTATTCTTGGTGTGATGACCCCCTTTTGGGAGTGGGTAGGGCACACTTTTTTCCTGACATCTTCCTTTGGCTACAGAGGTTGTTCTAGAGTTGGTCTGAAGAGGTGCTCTGTCTTTCCAGCTACAAATATCAGGGGCATAGTTCAGCCCTCCCCCAACAGTAGTCCAAGTAACACAGCAAAGTAGACAATCCTGCAAATCCAAAGCATTCTGGGCCCACCTAGCTGGCCTTGCAAGACAAACAGGCCAGTAGTCTCTGAGTTAGGGCTGGATTTCTCTAACCCCTGATCAGTCTGAGGGGCCTAGCAATCCTGGGATCTAATACAGGAAAACAATTTAATTAAGACATAAGAGCATAAGAATAGCTATATTGGGTCAGATCAAAGGTCCATCTAGCCCAGTATCCTGTCTTCCAACAGTGGCCAATGCCAGGTGCTTCGGAGGGAATGAACAGAACAAGTAATCATCAAGTGATCCATCCCCTGTCACCCATTCTCAGCTTCTGGCACCTAGCACATAGGGACACTTCAGAACATGGTTTTGCATACCTGCCATCTTGGCTAATAGCCATCGATTGACCTATCCTCCATGAATATATCTAGTTCTTTTTTGAACCCTGTTAATGTCTTGGCCTTCACAACATCCTCTGGCAACAAGATCCACAGGTTGACAGTGCGTTGTGAGAAGAAGTACTTCCTTTTGTTTGTTTTAAACCTGCTGCCTATTAATTTCATTAGGTGACCCTAATTCTTGTGTGATGAGAAGGAGTAAATAACACTTCCTTATTTACTTTCTCCCCACCAGTCATGATTTTATAGACCTTTATTAGATCCCCCCTCCTTAGTTGTCTCTTTTCCAACCTGAAAAGTCCTAGTTTTATTTTTCTGTCTTCATATGGAAGCCATTCCATACCCCTAATCATTTTTGTTGCCCTTTTCTGTACCTTTTCCAATTCCCATGTAGCTTTTTTTGAGATGGGGCAACCAGCTCTTCACCCAGTATTCAAAATTTGGGTATACCATGGATTTATATAGAGGGGTTTTTTTTTGTTTGTTTAATATGGAGATATACCTATCTCATAGAACTGGAAGGGACCCTGGAAGGTCATTGTGTCCAGTCCCCTGCCTTCACTAGCAGGACCAAGTACTGATTTTGCCCCAGATCCCTAAGTGGCCCTCTCAAGGATTGAACTCATAACCCTGGGTTTAGCAGGCCAATGCTCAAACCACTGAGCTATCCCCCCCATGGTTTCTTTATTTATCCAGAGGATCAAGGCAGCAGAGCATCTTCAGCAGCCTTTATAGTCAGCATCCCCATTCTGTGGATTCAGGGACCTCTGGCTCTTTTTCCTCTCAGAGCACAATCCCTAACTGAGCTTTGTTCCTCTCTTTTAAGGGGCTGCCCTCCCCTAGTACTGCAGGCTTCCCAGGGGCACTGGGCTGGGGAGGAGCTCATTAAGCCCTTCTTGGCCAGCGCAGGCACTTGTCCCACCAATAGCGATCATTTAAGTTTTTCAGCATGCTCCATGTACTTAATCATGTGCTTCCTTTCCCCTTTCAAACAAAATTAATCTGGTTAATTTAGTTCATTAGTTATTTTGTTAATCCATAATTTAGTGAGTTATTATACATGTATACAGTGCCCTGAGGGTAACAAGTTATATTATAAAGCATGTCATTCAAGATAAAGATAGTAATTTTTACACTGGGATACTACTGCCTGGTATAAGATCTGGGCATGAGCCACCCTGAAGTACAAATAGAGGCATCTTCATGGCTTCATATTCATTTATAAAAAATGGACAATATCAAAATAGAAATATCAACAGCAGCACTCTTCTGGTTCAGCTATCTTCATGAAATATGAAAGAGCTAAAGTAACTTTGAGCAATATCTCGAATATATGTGCTGAAAGCTATTCAAATATAAAATAAGCACTAACAAGTGGGCAACCTTGTCAGTTGCAATGCTAATAAATCAAATTCACCAAGGTAAGTTAGCTGCATTTTCAATACAAGTGGATCTATCAAAGGGCTGATAATGCTATAACCACCAGAAAAATAAATGTGCTTTCTCTGACCTTGACTATAATTCACTAGCAGCTTGCCTTACTGTTTTTCTAATATTGAGCCTCTCTTCAGATGCGATCTAAAAAGGGTTTATATTCCTGTAGGTGTGAACTTTCATTTGTGTCATCAGTACTCTATTTGATTTTGCAGCGTAGTATTAAAGTAAATTTTACAAAATAATATTTCAGGGTAACATTCTGTGAAGTTACTTAAGAGGATTTGTGGTTTTAAAAAAAAAAGTGGAGAAGGAAGGGTGACAACTGATCTGACAGTCTTTTGATAGTGTTCTGGATTGTACTGGTTTCTTGCTCCCTAGTCTGACAATGGTTACGATTGCCACTGATCCTGGAAGAGGGGGAGTGCCCTGCAAATGTGTTATTTTGTACTAAATCCCAGCTATAGTCATTTGGAAGAATGGTGGCCTCAACATGAGCTTCCGCATCAAGGACGGAGGGTGAAAGAGTAAGGCAGTGCATTTCCAGCTTCTTCAGAGTTTATCAGGGCTGAAAAGAGATTTCTTTTGTTCACTAAAATAGGCATTTTCCTTAATAATTGCTTTTCTTGTTGGTACATCAGTACAGAACAGATAAGCAGGCAGCAGCTCTTCATAGCTACAAGGCAGAAACTACTACCATCACCAACAATCTCTGGCACCCTCCATTCACCCCTCTTTTTGGGACATCCTGTTGATAACTGATACTTCTAGAATGGACTCCTATGACACAGTGGTTTGCAACCTTTCTGAATTCAAGACCAGTAAACAACACACACAAAATCCCACCCCACCAAACCACCAAATAATCATTGACCATATATATCCCCAAATCCTTTAGGGATTAGCATCAGAGACAGAAACAATGGGAACGGGATTTGGGTGCTAGGTGTAAGGCTAATGTGAATGTTAGCTCTGGCTGGAATGCTTGTGCTAGGGCACTCCTCCTCTCACTCCCTTGTCTCCTACTCTCCTCCCACCCCCCCACACTGTTCCTAAAACTGAAATTGGCTGCTCTTCCCCCTCCCCCAGAGCTGAGCACTGCGTGGGAGAGCTCTATTGGGATTAGGTTTGGTATTTGAAATGGGGAAAAGTAACATCAGCAGCGGAAGCAGAGAGGATGATGTGCCTTCCCTGGACTCCCCTAGCTCCTGCTGGATCCTCGCATCCACACAAATTTATAGATTTGCTCCCCACTCTAATCATGGAGTGCAGCCAAGTAGGTAACCCCCCTTCCAGCTCACCTCAGGAACATGCTCAAAGGGTTGATAAATGCTGCTACAACATATGCTCATATATATAGTAGCTTTGTGAAACTGCACTCACCTAGGGTGAATTTTTTTTTTAAATAACTGAGTAAGATCATTGATATATTTGTCATCATCCTTTGTGCCTGGGCCAGAAATGTTTATAATCATTTAGCAAATCTGTTACACACAAATCAAATATTTTTCCAAACCTGAATAACATCAATTACAAGTTTAACTATTTGATGGAAGAAAAGTAGGCTCAGATGCATGGGTGAGGCTATTAGAATTAGAGACCTATCTTCTTATTCACAAGGGGTTTTAATTAACACCCATCAATGTCAGACCTCAGCACCTTACAAATATTAGAGAGTGTATCCTATCTTCACACCTTTTAGGCACAAGGAGGTAGGTAGTACCTTCCTTTTACAGACAGGAACTGAGGCAGAGAAAGTAAGTAAACTTTCCCAAATCACAGCAGGGAACCTAGCCCTGAGTCAGAGTCCCAAGATATCACTCCCAAATTTACTCATTAAGAAGTGTCTTCAAACTGTTTCCAGGATAACATATTCTAAATTGGTATACAGGTAGGCAGAAAGATCTGTCTGTCTTGGGGTTCTATACTTCTGCCCATCACTGTATTATGAGTGTCTAGCAATAGCAAAGTCCCCAGTGGACTTCATGGAGACTGGCACTTTTCCCTTTTGGGAACAAAATCTCCACATGGGCTAGGGATTGTGGTTTTGATTTCTTAGCAATCACCAATTTACTGTTTTAGGTTGATATGTTTTATTTATATTATATTTTATATAAACAGAAAATATTTTTATTTCTGTACCCTCACGGCACTAGTTGGGAACAAATTAGATGTGTAGCAATCCCAAAAAACAGAGGGCAGAGGCCTGAAGTCAGAAAATCCTAGGAGAAAATCCACTTTCTAAACCACCTCAGTGGGAGAAAAAAAATCCAAACAATTTCTCAATGAAGACTTAGAGGCTAATATGGAAAAGTGGGAGCCAGGGCAGAGACGCAAATGTGGGAAAACAGAAGAAATATGGAAGGAGCTAAAGACCAGGGAACTCAGAAAAAGATGAGGTTGGCCGGAGGGGTGGAGATGGAGGAAAATTAAGAGATATGGCTAACATAGAATCCCTGTGGGATAAAACTAAGTACACACTTTTGGTATGGATACCTTTTCCAATTTAATCTGTTGAGTGCTGCACCAACCATCAAAAATAACCTACATGTAGCAGTGAGCTATTGCTGTTACAGTTGCTTCTTCAAAACTAGAGCATCTGTATAGAGATGAACCTGCACCCTTCAGCAGCCATGCTGAGAAAAACAGCATTTCTCTGACTTCATAGAGAGAATGATCTTTCCAAAAAGGCAGCTCTTTCTGACATATCTGGAAATAAATGAAATTGTAGAACTTACTTGGAGAAGGTAGTGGGGACTAGAATGGAGCTATAAAGGAAAGCTTGACCCACTTTACTTTGATTTTATGTTGCCTAAGAATCAAAGGTCGGGGGTGAGGCGGGAAAGGAAAGCATGCAAAGATCAGTAGTTCCATATCTGAAAGCAAACATCAATCCTCTGTTATTAGGGTTCCCTGAATCTGGTGAAGGATTTGATGCTAATGTTTTTCTTTCAGTCACGGTTATATCAAAACTTAAAGCTAGTTTATGATCAGTTGGTGAATTTTCCTACCAGGTGGTCATGCTCACATTGCTAGGACTTTTAACTTAAAGTTGAGCATCCACAATAAGAAAAAAAAAATCTTTAAAAGAAACAAGAACATTACTTTTAAAAAAAACCAAATCTTTGTAAATATATACGTACTATAAGTAAAGGTACTACAGATAAAGAGTCAAATAGCCTTATAGGTCAAGCACTCATTATCATAATTTACACATTAGATACTGTAACACCGACCTTCATATTGAACCTCAAACAACATAGTACTTCAGTTTTTGAATTACAGAAAAAAAAAAAGATTTAAAAACCCTTGTTTCAACTCAAAGCGTTAATACCTACAGTAAAAACAACGAGTCCTGTGGTGCCTTAAAGACTAACAGATTTATTTGGGCATAAGTTTTTGTGGGTAAAAAAATCACTTCTTCAGATGCATATACTCTATGCATCTGAAGAAGTGGTTTTTTACCCATGAAAGCTTATGCTCAAATAAATCTGTTAGTCTTTAAGGTGCCACCGGACTCCTTGTTTTTGTGGATACAGACTAACATTGCTACCCCTCTGATACTTAATACATACAGTAAACATTGCTTCAAGTTTTCTTGCACCAAACTACATGGGCAATGTCCTTCAAGGGCTATTTCACACAACTGCTCAAAACTGACATTTTCTTTACTGAATTATGTACACATTTATTATTTTTGTATGTAATATTAATGTGTAACTAAGACATCTTCCTATAGTATGCTTTCTGATACGTATGCAATGCTTAGAACAGCATAGTGCACTTGCATTATTTATCTTTTTCAGCTGACTTTTTATACCAAACTATAGCTATTATCCAAATTTAACAACTGTATTACCCACAGAAAGAGAAAAATGGTCACAATTAAGGTTGTAAGAATCTATTGCATATCTATATTACCTTAATTTATTTCCAGCTTAAAATTTTGGTCATATGTTTGTTTTATTAAACTGCACATTTTCATTAATGATTTGGATCATGGACTGTGAGTATTGTGACAGACCCAGACCAGTGGGGTACAGGAGTCTGGTAGAGGGCAAATATACTGGTCACTGGATGAGTAGTTTTCTGTTCCCTGAGTGACCAGAGCAGGGGCTGCACTAGAGTAATCAGGAACCTGCTAGAATCAATTAAGGCAGACTAATCAGGGCACCTGGGTTTTAAAAAGGAGCTCACTTCAGTTTGTGATGTGAGTGTGAGGAGCTGGGAGCAAGAGGTGCAAGGAGCTGAGAGGGTGAGGGTGTGCTCCTGGAGGACTGAGGAGCACAAGTGTTATCAGACACCAGGAGGAAGGTCCTGTGGTGAGAATAAGGAAGGTGTTTGGAGGAGGCCATGGGGAAGTAGCCCAGGGAGTTGTAGCTGTCATGCAGCTGTTACTGGAGGCACTATAGACAGCTGCAGTCCACAGGGTCCTGGGCTGGAACCCAGAGTAGAGGGCGGGCCTGGGTTCCCCCCAAACCTCCCAATTGACCTGGACAGTGGGTTCTTCCAGAGGGGAAGGTCTCTGGGCTGTTCCCCAACCCACATGGTGAATCTCTGAAGCAAGAAAATCTGCCAGTAAGCACAGGACCCACCAAGATAGAGGAGGAAGTTTGTCACAGTATGCTTACAAAATTTGAAGATGACATCAAACTGGCTGTGGTTGCAAGCACTTTGGAGGAATGGATTAGAATTCAAAACAACCTTGACAATTGGAAAATTGGTCTGAATTCAATAAAGATAAGTGTGAAGTACTTCACTTAAGAAGGAAAAACCAAACCCACAACTACAAAATGGGGAATAATTGGGTAGATGGTAGTACTACAGAAAAGGATCTGGTGGATTTATAGTGGATCCAAAATTGAATGAAACAATGTAATGAAGCTGTGAAAAAGGCTAAAATAATGCATCAACAGGAATGTCATATTAAAGCTGGGGAGGTAACTGTCCCACCCTACTCAGCACTAGTGAGGTCTCAGCTGGAGTACTATGTCCAGTCTGGATGCCACACTTCAGCTAAGATATGGACAAATTGGAGAGAGTCCAGAGGAGAGCTACAAAAAATAAAATAATAAAAAAAGAAAAACACAATGATAAAAGGTTTAATAAACCTGACCTATGAGAAAAGATTTAAAAAATTGGGCTTGTTTAATCTGGAGGGGAAGAAAAAGACTGAAGGGTGGGGGAACCTGATAGCAGCCTTCAAATACATTAAGAGCCATTATAAGGAGGACTGTGATCAATTGTTCTCAGTGTCTACTGAAGATAGGATAAGAAGTAATGGGGTTAATCTGCAGTGAGAGATTTAATTTAGGATATTAGGAAAAAAATTCTAATTATCAAGGTAGTTAAATTCTGGAATAGCTTTCCAAGGGAGGCTGTGAAATCCACATCACTGGACAAACACCTGCCAGCAATGGTCTAGGTGGGGGGTAGGCAACCTATGGCACATGTGCCAAAGGTGGCACACGAGCTGATTTTCAGTGGCACTCACACTGCCTGGGTCCTGGCCACCAGTCTGGGGGGCTCTGCATTTTAATTTAATTTTAAATGAAGCTTCTTAAACATTTTAAAAACCTTATTTACTTTACATATAACAATAGTTTAGTTATATATTAGAGACTTATAGAAAGAGACCTTCTAAAAATGTTAAAATGTATTACTGGCACGCAAAACCTTAAATGAGAGTGAATAAATGAAGACTCGACACACCACTTCTGAAAGGTTGCCGACCCCTGGAATAGGTTTACTTGATCCTGCCACAGCACAGTGGTCTGAACTTGACAACTTTGAGGTCCCTTCCAGCCCTACATCTCTGTGATTCCAAATTCCCTCACAAATGTAAGTTATTTACTGTACCAGCTTTAATTTTAATGAAGGATTTTGTTTGGGGAAATATTTTAGTTTAAAAAAGTATAAGATACATTAACAGCATATGTTAGATTCCCTCAGAACTTACAAAGTTTGAATGGACTCCTGAAAACTTTGGAGTGTAGCATATAAAACTTTATAAACGGAGGAGTCTCACTCCAAGCTCCCACTCGTACCCCCCCCCAATATAAAATAAATCAGGGATCTCTTTTCTACAGTGCCTCTCAAAAGTACCAGTCCAGCTGAGGTTTGGCAGCTACACAAGGTTGGAGTATGGAAGGTCATCAGCACCAGTCCCTGGTATGAAGTGCAGAACTTGCAGTAAGGGCTGGGAAGTCAGTGACAGGTGGAAGGACTGGACATCACTCAACTCCACAAATCTTAAAATATTTTATACATACATCTTTATGGGCTAGAGTCTTTATTTGTACAACTTATGTGAACTACACTGTCTATGGTAAGAGTTCAGTGGTAACAGTTTAGGTACCTGAATTGAATTGTACCTAATCCTCCCTCCCAGCTGACACAAGCATGAAATCCTGGGTCTCTCCCGGCTGCTGCAATACATGGGAAGATGGAAAACCAACAGTTGACCAACACTGATCTTAGAACACAGCATTGATCAGTTCCACTGAGTGTTAAGTACTGTAATTGTCCTTGTGGATCTGAGAAGCATTGGATGGGCTGGGTCTGGGGAGAAGAGGGAGGGAATGAGGATCAGCAGCCTAGACTTGGTTTTGTCTGAGTTGAGAAGTAGTGCTTTTTACGTGAGAGGTGACTTATAAACTGTTCAGCAAATGCATTGTGCAATGTGCGTAGGAGTCAACTCACGTAGAAAGTGGTTCCCTGATCATAACAGATGGCATGCTGGCAGGGTAAGTTTTAAATGGCAGAGTGTTAATGTCGAAAGATTTCAACAGCAGCTTCCATGACAGGGACAGAGACATAAATGAAAAATATGAAGCTATTTCAATAACTTACTGGAGTATCACTTCTTGTTTAATATTTCTATCTCAACTCCCAAACTGCTAGATGGAGTTTTCTTGGCTGTAGGTAAAATATTAGGTTCCAACTCAGCAAGTCTGATCCTGTCAGAAAAGAACTAATGGGGGATCTATTTTTAGGGAAATCAAGAATGAAGACCAGGATTTTGGATTTTATCAGCTCAGGGAAGAAATGAGTTGGATCTTTGAATGGCATACAATAAAACGCCTTGCAGAAACTACTGAGCAACCAAAAGAGACTCCTTTTGACTTGCTGGTCTTATGAAAAGTTCTCTTGGAAGAAGGTCAGAGCACAAGCCTCTCTCTCTTGCTCTCTGAGCTGCAATTAGGACTTTGGTCACATACTTCTCAGTTTCTTAACTAGCCAACATGTGTGGCCTTATATGCCTAAAAACCATCCAGACACTCATATACAACTTTTAATCTGTAATGATTTTATATTTTATAAACTGAGGAAACTCAACTGGATAAAAAAACCCAACAATTTTGGCCACCCAGCTTCCCATCTCTCCTGTTTTGTTCTCTTTTACTCCTTTCTCTTTCCTTATATACATTTTTGTTCAATATATCTTCTAAGTATTTTTAAGAAGTTCTTATTGATGTCTATTGTTCTCTAATCATTTTCTTACTTATTCTTCTGGTCATCCCAGCTTTTCTCCATTTTCACAATCTTTCCTTTCACTCATCTTTCTTCTTTCCCAGCCTCAGGTTCAGACCCCAGTTTCCCCTGCTTTTGCATTCAGGCTCAGATTTAGGCTCCTCTTTCATCCCAAATATTCACTGCTGTGCCACCTTGTTTCGTCAGACTGCCTATTGCAGGGTGGCTGCTGCTACCACCTGGCCTTTCTTCCCCTTGCCAGGACCTGTGCAGCATAGAGCTCTCCCAGCAGCAGCTGTTAGAATGGGTATAGCTGACAGCCTTGCAGAGAACTCTGTAGCTCTGGCTGAGAGTGGAAAAGGTAAACAGTCCCTATTGCAGCGGAGGACTACATGAGGTGATGGCATGAATACATAAGCTAACCAACAGAATTATGGAAAACCTAGGAGTTTTGGATGTTTGGGGAACACTCAGAGGCAATGAGTGTTAAGGGGGGAGGCTTTGTAGTGAAAATATTTTCCTCAAAAGCCAACCTTAGCAGTGTCCTCTGTGAACAGGGCCGGCTCCAGGCACCAGCTTAACAAGCAGGTGCTTGGGGCGGCCAAGGGAGAGGGGCGGCACCTGCGGCAATTCGGGGGCGGCAGGTCCCTCACTTCCTCTAGGAGCGAAGGACCTGCCGCTGGACTGCCGCCGCCGATCGCAGCTTTTTTTTTTTCAATTGCCGCCGCTGATCGCGATCGCGGATTTTAGTTTATTTTATTTTATTTGGTTGGGGCGGCAGAAATGCTGGAGCCGGCCCTGTCTGTGAATGCCTGATGGGAAAAAGAAGGTAAGGAAGTGTCCCTTGATAATTTCCATACAGAATGGGAGTGTGACGGGGGGGGAAGGGGGTGTTGATAAACTTATTCCCAGTCTTGAAAGCTGGTAAAGCACAGGGACCAAACCTGAAAAGCAAGCAGACATTATAGAATCTCTGATGTAGCACTCTTCTTGAAGAAAAAAAAAAAAAACAACAACCCCACATCCATCAATTGTTAAATCCAAAGCAGAATGTGAAGAGTTACAAAGAGATCTCTTAAAACTGGGTGACTGGGCAACAAAATAGCAGATGAAATTCAGAGTTGATAAATGCAAAGTAATGAACATTGGAAAACATAATCCCAATTATATATACAGAATGATGGGGTCTAAATTAGCTGTTACCACTCAAGAAAGATGTTGGAGTCGTTGTGAATAGTTCTCTGAAAATGTGCAGCGGCAGTCAAAAAAGCTAACAGAATATTAGGAACCATTAGAAAAGGGATAGATGATAAAACAGAAAATATGATAATGCTGCAATATAAATCTATGGTATGCCCACACCTGGAATACTGCATGAAGTTCTGATTTCCCCACCTCAAAAAAGATACACCTCTACCCCCATATAATGCGACCCAATATAACACGAATTCGGATATAACGCAGTAAAGCAGCGCTCCGGGGGGGCGGGGCTGCGCATTCCGGTGGATCAAAGCAAGTTCGATATAACACGGTTTCACCTATAACGCAGTAAGACTTTTTGGCTCCCAAGGACAGCATTATATTGAGGTAGAGGTGTATTAGAATTAGAGAAAGAAAGGACAGAGAGGGGCAAACAAGCATGATTAGGAGTATGGAACTGCTTCCATATGAGGAGAGTTTGATAAGACTAGGACTGTTCGAGCTTGGAAAAGACGACTAAGGGAGGCTATGATAAAGAATTATAAAATCATGACTGGTATGGAGAAAGTGAAAGTGTTATTTACCCCTTCACACAACACAAGAACAAGGGATCACCCAATTAAATTATTAGGCAGCAGGTTTAAAACAAAAGGAAGTATTTCTTCAGACAATGCACAGTCAACCTGTGGAACTCATTACCAAGGGATGTAATGAAGGTCAAAAGAATAATTGGGCTAAAAAAGGAATAAGAACTTCATGGAGGATAGGTCCATCAGTGGCTATTAGCCAAGGTGATCAGGGATGCAATCCCATGCTCTGGTGTCCCTAAATCTCTGACTTCTAGAAACTAGGACTGGATGACAGGGGATGGATCTGTCTATAAATTGCCCTACTCTGTTCTCTCCCTCTAAAGCATCTGGCTCCTACCACAGTCAGAAGACAGGATACTGTGCTAGATGGACCATTGGCCTGACCCAATATGGACATTTTTGTGTTCTGATGTTCTCTGCTTGCCTGATTAGTACTGCAGGAGTAACATCTTTCTATCCCATTGATATTAATTTGACACAAGTGAGCATGTTTAACAACTGAAACAGGAAGTCTTCTTAGAAGCTGATTACTAATGTCACTACTAAAGAATGCAATGATTCTAATTTAAAATGGCTACCAAAGGCATATACAGGCTTGTTGTTTTAATTTTGATGGACTACATGGAACCAAAGAGTCAAAGGAGTTAACATGACCCTGTCATTGTTTATCATTAAACACTTTTAAGCAAGATTCAGGGTTTGCTCTACAAATACCTCAGCCTGCTTAATACCATGGCAAACACACAATTAAACATCATTTTACCCTTTTATTAAAGATCTAGAAAAGGAGGGGAAACAGTTAAAGCATTTGAAGTGTAAGATATTAAATAAAGGTTTAATTTTAACAATATCCTTTATTCCCTTTCTTTTTAGCTGGAGAGAGTTTTTTAAAAGTAACCCCACTCCCTATTTGCTGGTCTCTTAAATAGTACTAAAAATGGTAAAAACTGTCATTTTGGGGGGAAAGAGAAGTTAGCTGAGATGGGCTAGAGTTGTTATCACTTTTGTTTTTAAAGTCCAGTCCTGTTTCCTAAAAGTCAAAATGAAAAAACACCCACAAAAGGGGAAAGAAAATAACAGCAAAGAGAGAAAATGTACCTTCCATCTCTTGCGTTGACTCTTACTTGCAACCTCACTGTAGGAGAAACACAGGCACAGCACATGGTCTTATCACCCACTTGGAGACTGGGATAATTTGTACCAGCATTGGGCAATTTAGAGCACTGCTTTTAGCTGTCTTTTTATACCAGTGCCATGGACATGGATGTAGATAGTCAGAGCAGTGGTGGTCATGTCTAGTGGTCAGAGCAGTAGTCAGGCACCAGGATCCAGAGGTCAGCAACGGACACAGAGTCAGGCTTTAAGCTAAGGCCTGGGCTTACACTGGCGGTGGAGTTTCGAACTAAGATACGCAACTTCAGCTACGCTGTTTGCATAGCTGAAGTCAAAGTATCTTAGTTAGACTTACCTGGCCACCCTCACAGCGGCGAGTCGACCCCGCGGCTCTCCCGTCGACTCCGCTTACTCCTCCTGCCGAGGTGGAGTACAGGCGTCTATTCTAGACACGATAAATGGATCCCTGATACATCGAACACTATCCGTCGATCCAGCGGGTAGTATAGACGTACCCTAAGGGTCAGAGCCACGGTCAGGCACCAAGCTCAGGGTCAGAGCTGAGTCAGTATCTGGGGTGAGGCATATAAGCTATGATCTGCACAAGGCAGGAGGGAAGGAACCAGGTACAGGACAAGACAGGAAGGCAGGAATCAGAAGGCACGCAGGGCTCTGGAGGCAAGCAAGAAGGCAGGGATTCACTTAGTTGCTTGGACAATTCCTTTTGCCACCTTCTGGCTTAAATAGTGAGTCAGACAGAGAGAGGCTGGACGTCTCCTCCAATTGGGAGCTTCATTGGCGGTGACTATGGTGAGCTAGGGTCCAACAGCCTATGCTCCCTGCTGGTATCAGTGAGCTGCTGGATGGTGGCTGTGGTCTGAGGACTGCCTAAGGACCTGCGTTTGAGACCTGCAATCCCTCAATACCAGTAGTCTTAGCCAGCTAAGCCACAAGGCAAAAGAAGAGGAATGGAAAAGAAAGAAAGCACCGAAGGAGGGGTGGAACTTGGGGGGGGGGGCACATGTGTAAGAAAGTCTCACATCCCCATTGGTGGAGGTGTGATGTTTTCTGGGTCCCTCTCTTTGGCCCAGTCTGGTCAACAACAAAGGCATAATGATGTTAGGATGGATCCCAGGGTCCCAGGAGATGGTGAGGGTGGCAGACATGCTAAAGCAGCTCACTCTTCTTGTTCTCCCATCTTTCCATTGGGCAATTTTCCCACCAAAGGCTCTTTTTGAGAGCCCTAAAAGGGGAAATGTGAGTGGAATAGCCCATCCCCTCATTATTTTGTCCACAAATTAGGCCTAATTTCTGACATACCAATTTTGATCCATTGATTTCTGGTCCCACACTTCTCTTGTTTACCAGGCATGATCATACCACAGTCCTTGAGTTATATCTGTAGGCTTTTTTGTTTAGATTAGGGCTGGAAAGTAATCACATGAGTTAACTGTGATTAACGCTGATGAAGTGGGCACGAAAGCTTATGCTCAAATAAATTTGTTAGTCTCTAAGGTGCCACAAGGACACCTGTTTTTGTTTTGTTTTTTTTGTTTTTTTTTTTTTCAAAAAAATTAATTGCTATTAAAAAAATTAAGCAGTTTTGATCACACTGAAATAGAATACTCATTGAAATTTATTAAATATTTTGGAATATTTTTCTACATTTTCAAATATATCTATTTCAGTTACAACACAGAATACCAACTGTACAGTGCTCACTATTTTTAACTGCAAATATTTGCACTCTAAAATGATAAAAGAAATAGTATTTTTCAATTCACCTCATACAAGTACTGCAGTGCAATCTCTTTATCGTGAAAGTGTCACTTACAAATGTAGATTTCTGTTACATAACTGCACTCAAAAACAAAACAGTGTAAAACTTTAGACCTACAAGTCCACTCAGTCCTACTTCTTGTTCAGCTAATTGCAAAGACGAACAAGTTTGTTTACTTTTACGGGAGATAATGCTACCCACTTCTTATTTACAATGTCACCTGAAAGTGAAACCAGTTTTAGAGTGCAGTTATGTAATAAAAAAAATCTACATTTGTAAGTTTAACTTTCATGATAAAGCGATTGCACTACAGTACTTGTGTGAGGTGAATGGAAAAATACTATTTCTTTTATCATTTTACAATGCAAATATTTGTAAAAAATATAGAGAGAGTAAGAAATGCACACTTGATATTCTGTGTTGTAACTGAAATCAATATATTTGAAAATGTAGAAAACATCCAAAAATATCTAAATGGTATTCTATTATTGTTTAAGAACATGATTGATTAATCACTTGATAGCCCTGGTTTAGATTAACACAGCCTGGCTCACTTTTGCACCTTTTCCCATCAACATATATTGTCGTAGGTTATCGTGACATTTTATGAATTTCTATCCACTTTCCCACAACTGAGTTCACAATTAGGATAAATTTGCTGGCCCAATTATTACAACAGGAAACACCTTTAAAATGAATAAACTAGGAGATTGAGAGGCTACATCTTCTTGGCAGGGCAAAATATGCAGTCTCTTCTAGGAGCCATCATTAGTAACATTTCATAAATTAACCTAAGCACATGCATTTGAAGCACTATCTTCTCTACCACTCTAGAAACAACACAAAGCTATATACTCAATGGCCTACCTGGATTTCTTTCTTTGTGGGTCAATTTATCAATTGCTGCCAAAGCCTGATGTACAGTTTCTTGAACACAAATGTCTGATTAATACTTTCAGTGTATGTATTTAAACACCACTAATGCCTGATTTACACTTAACTTTAAGTCAAAATAGCTGTGTCAGTCAGGGGTGTGAGAAATCCATATCCCTGGCAGATGTAGCTATGCTGATCTAACCCCCGGTGTAGAAGCAGCTTGCCAGTGGAAGAATGCTTCTGTAAATGCAACTATCATCACTCGGGGAGGTGGCATTCCTACATCGACAGAAAAACCCCTTCTGCCAGTGTAGCTGTGCCGACACTATGAGGTTATGCTGGCATAGCTACTGAAACATAGCTATGGCAGTATAGTCCCCACAGTGTAGACAAACCCTAAGTAATTAGAAGACATCATGCATAGAAGCACCTAAGCATAATAAAATATCACACCACATATTTAAGTGCCTAACTGTGGATTTAATAGCCTAATGGTCAGGCAGATTTGAACAGTTGGCCTGTGTTTTCATTTCACTGCTCAGCTATTCTGTTTTGGACATGAAAGCCCAGATTTTCAAAATGCAATCAGCCTCTTTTCAGGCATAATCTGAACCCACAAAAATTACACACATTAGGTAGCTGAAACCAGAATATGATTTTCTTAATGTTATGCACAAAAAGCATTTCCAGCTGGATTCATGTAGCTTTACAATATAGTTTTATTTTCACTGATACTTTGTTTTTATGTCAAATAAAAACTGTTTTATTGAAGTTAAATGGGAATTAGTTATGATGTTCTGTCTTTACGACTACAAACTGTCCTGAAAAGAAGCAAATTTGCTGAGCAGCATTTAAAGGTAGAATTGTGGGGGCCAGGGAGGTCGGGGGTGGAGAAGAGAAATCAGCGGTGCCAAATAACTGCAGTTTACCACAAGGCTCCACAGCTTATCATGTGTTCATCTGACAACAGTCCAGTTCGGCAAGGACAGTCTTGGGTTCTGAACTTCCAATCCAAAAGCTGGTGTCCCAGTCAGTGTCCTGCTATCGTTGCCAGGTATGCTTCTCACTTGCTGCCAGAGTTAAGATTATCATGAGATTTAAAAAAAAAAAAAAAAAAAGCCACCACATCACTTGGAGGTTCTTTTTATTTACCTTCAAGTTTCTAAACATGGGTGATCGCCTGAAGCATTCACAATCACCAGTCTATAAGAATGCATGATACAGGACATTTACAGGGAGACGTACTTTTTGTTGCTTCACAGGCAGGCAGTGTCCGTATCTACCTCACGTAGCAAAAGCACAAACCAAACTTCTTTCCCTGTAACCACTGTCTCAGACCTTCGCATTTTGCATGAAAGAATGTTTTCCTTATTCAGTCAAAAAAGCTAACAATGTTGGAAATCATTAAAAAAGGGATGTATAAGACAACAGAAAATATCACAGTGCCGCTGTATAAATCCATGTTACACCCACATCTTGAATACTGCATGCAATTGGAAAAGGTACAGAAAAGGGCAACAGAAATGATTAGGGGTATGGAATGGCTTCCAGATGAGGAGAGATTAATAAGACGGGGACTTTTCAGCTTGGAAAAGAGAGATGACAAGGGGTGATATGAAAGAGGTCTATAAAATCATGACTGGTGTGGAGAAAGTAAATAAGGAAGTATCATTTACTCCTTCACATAACAAAAGAACTAGGGGTCACCAAATGAAATTAATAGGCAGAGGGTTTAAAACAAACAAAAGGAAGTATTTCTTCACACAGCACAGTCAACATGTGGAACTCCTTGCCAGAGGATGTTGCGAAGGCCAAGACTTTAATAGGGTTTCAAAAAGAACTAGATAAATTCATGGAGGTTAGGTCCATCAATGGCTATTAGCCAGGATGGGCCAGGATGATGTCCCTAGCCTCTGGGAATGGATCGCTTGATGATTACCTGTTCTGTTCATTCCCTCTGAAGCACCTGGCATTGGCCACTGTCAGAAGACAGGATACTGGGCTAGATGGACCTCTGCTCTGACCCAGTATGGCTGTTCTTATGTTCTCTTTTGAACCTGGCCTTAGAGAGGCTGAGGTGTAGACCATGCTTGGGGCAGCAGGTGGGATAGGGAGGAGGGGACATTTGCCGGGCAGAACAGCTGAGGGAAGGGAAAAGGAAAATAGGTACATGTACATGGGCCTTCCACAGCGTGGGCTTGGAAACAGTCAACAGCTGGAACTTTAGCATGAGACATCCTATCCTATCTCCTAGAACTGGAAGGGACCTCGAAAGGTCATCGAGTCCAGCCCCCTGCCTTCACTAGCAGGACCAAGCACTGATTTTGCCCCAGATCCCTAAGTGGCCCCCTCAAGGATTGAACTCACAACTCTGGGTTTAGTAGGCCAATGCTCAAACCACTGAGCTATCCCTCCCCAGCGGTCAATTGTCCAGCTAGAGTAGCCACCATTTTGGAAAGGTGTACAGAGTGGGGGAGCAAATGGGCAGCATGGGCCAGTGGAGGGAGGAAAGGAGAGAGAGAGGCTGGCAAGGTTCTCGGTCTCAGAAAGGCTTCTAGCTCACATTCACCTGCAATGGCTGCAGCTGGAACAGAAGCTAGAATGGCAGAATAACATAACAAATTAAGAAGTTACAGTAATTTAAAAAACAAAAACAAAGAAAAAACACCTTACATGCCAAGGTTCCCTCCGTAGGGTCAGCCTCATTCCCAGTCCGGGTTGCTGCCTGGCAGCAAGGAGGCTCACCTTCTGCCTGGGTGGCATCAGGGTGCTGAGACCAAAAGAGCTTCTGGCTTTCTGCGGAGATCTCTTCACTGGCCTCCTTGTTCTCATCCCCCAAGGAGTCTTGCTTCTCATCCTTGGCTGAGGTGGGGGAGAGAGAAGGCAGCCAGCAGGCTCCACAAGGGTTGGGTTTTCATGTCATTATCTAAAATCGTGTCCAGTGCCCCCCAAAAGAAACAAACAATGGACAGGTTACATGTCCCCTGCTGGGTGTTTTTCCTGTTGTTCCTCACTTTAATGTAAGTGGTCCTGAGCTGTTTGCTCTTTCTCTGGTACTGTTCAGCGTTTATGGCTGCTCACAGACAACTGTTTAGTAATATCCACAAAAAGGTCTTTATTCCAGTTGCTGGTCACAAGAGTTTCCTGCACTTATGTTTCTCCCCAGATGGTGATGAGATGCAGGGTCTCAGCACAGCTCCAAGAGGCTGCTCAAGGCATGTTGTAGGGTTTCTGGAGCAATCACAGCAGTTGGGGGACAGTGGTATGGGGGAAGGGGAGAAGGAATGGGGAGGGAAGAGAGGACACATAGAGCCCTTTGAAGGGGGGGGGGACAAGTATGGGGGTTGCAGGGAGTCCCTGAAATAGAGAGGGATGGCAGGATGGCACACAGGGAGCTGTAGGTGGGGGAAATGGAGCAATGTAAAGAGGCCCTGGTATCAGCAATGAGCTCAGCCTACAGAAGCAACAAAGCATGTAAACTTCTACTTATAAATATACATCCTTATCATGGAGTTTACAGGTGTATGTGAGACAGAGCAATTCCTTGATTGTTTAATTTCTTATTGACATAAGTGTCTATAAGCTGGTGCTCTGTCTGACCAGCCCAGGAAGGATCGATACCATGGCAGAGTCTGTTTCAGGCCATTGCCTCCAGGCAATATTTTTTGGGTTAATCGAAAATGTAAGCATAATATCAAAATAAAACAACATGGACTACAGAGACTTCTCTTTCCCTCTCTTAGCCCTTCTGGTTCCTTGCCTTGACCCAGGGACTCCTTCAGGAGTCCACCTTCTCCCTGCATTTCTTATTCCCCAGGCTGTCTACTTGAGAGCCACTTAATAGCTGGGTTCTTTCACCTACCACAGAGCATTGTAATAGCTTTGGTGCCACTGTTAGTGTAGTCTGGGCAGAGGCATTTTTAAGATCATATCAGGTAGCCCTGCCCACAGTGGTAAAAAAAACAAATACCCATACTCATCTAAAACTACTAGTGCTTTCCCCAGTGGAGATACATGATGCTATACTAAGAAAAGTGCTAGTGTAAACAAAAACAACAAGGAGTCCAGTGGCACCTTAAAGACTAACAGATTTATTTGGGCATAAGCTTTTATGAGTAAAAAACCCACTTCTTTAGATGCATAGAGTGAAAATTACAGATACAGGCATAAATTAGGTGCCACCAGACTCCTCGTTGTTTTTGTGGATACAGACTAACACAGCTACCCCTCTGATACTTAGTATAAACAATGCTTTAGTGTAACATTGTGGGCCATATTCCTGCTTCTGCCATAATAGTTTCCAAAGCACCACAGATTGTGAATAGTTTTACTAGGAAATAGGTAATTAAAAAAATAGGCTTTTTCATGTAAAAAAAAATTATTCCTCAGATATTACTATTCTGCAATCAATATTTTAAAAAGCTAATTTAATAAGGAAAATACTGCAGCCTTGAGCTAGGTACAGCGTGCATCAATTTCTACACATACTCTCCAGGCAAGTAGTCTATTACAAAAGAAGCCTTGTTCATGACTTATAGTACATAATAAGTACTTACAATGACACAATATATTGCTCTGATAAGATTATAAACGCAATATCAGAAGGAAATCCATACAAATCTAATCAAGAACACACAACAGGGTTACAAAATAAAAAGCTAAAGTATTTAGACTGAAGGTTTAAAATCATAATTAATTTTAAACTTATAACACTAGTGGTGGACCTAATTCCTGCAGGAATTTAATTTTAAAACTTTACTACTACATTCTGATTGTAATAGAGCTTCAAGGCCAAGAGGCTTTTATTATTGCCTTGAATTTAATACAGATGTCTAGTGCAAGCCTAGCTCAAGTTAGCAGAAATAGAATGTTTAAGAGCTTATTGAAAGCTACAAAAATGAACTACTATATGGAGTTGAGTCTGCAAAAAGCCTTACAGATACTACCCCTAAAAAGTACATAGCAGTTGAAGCACAGAATACAGCTTCCAATCAGAACTGAATTGTTTACAGCAGAAGACATGATAATAGAATGGATTTGTCACTCATGGAGGGACCAGGGCATGAGAGGTCAATCCTAATGGTTAGAGTGAGGAGCCTGGAACCAAGGTCAGAGCCAGAATTAAAGCCAAGGGTCAAAGCCAGAGTCAGCACCAGGGGTATGGCATAGGATCAGGGTCGCGGAACAAGGCAGGAACCGGGAACAGGGGGGGTCTGAAGTAAGGAGAGTAGGAGACAGGCAAATAGGCAACGTTCATAGTAGCAGCCAGCTAACAATTCACCTAGTTGCTCAGATATAGTTTCTTGTGCCCCTTTATGGTTTAAGTAGTTCTTATCAGCCAACCAGTGGGGCAAGACACTTCCTCCAAGCAATAGTTTTGTGGGTGGGACCCTTTGTGAGCTAGAGCTTCATCAGCTCCCTTCTCCACTAGTTCAGATGAGTTTCTGGGTGGCAGCAATGGCCAGAGCACTATGTGAAGCTCTATAGCCTGTTTTTAGGCCCACAATCCCTCACATCATGCTGACAGAATCATAAAACTCATCATACCCGTGAGATCTAGCTCATTTTACATGAAGGAACCAAAATACCACATTAAAAATAAGAGCTAGATGGCTCAGGGAGATTGGAGATGGGGGCAGGCCTTTGACCTCTAGGTCATGACTATGAACCCAGCCACTTGGATCCTCTCTCACTCCAGCAGCAGCAAGGATAGGATAGCGTAGGATGGCAGGGGAAGAGAAAAAAATATCCCTTCGCTCCAAGAAGTATTGCAATTAACAGGAAAGATTTGTTTGTTAACCTCAGATGCTAAGGTGTCAATCCTCCTGAAGAGTTGGTGATAAAATTCTCATTGAAAAGATTGGGTCCTACAATTCCATTTAAACAGGACACAAGGTTGGAAGAAATCCAATTCCCTCTTTATTCTGTATGGGAGATACAGAAACATACTTTAAGGCCTTGAGACTATACAGTCGCTGACAATAAGAAATGAAAGAGTGACACGGAAATCTCAAGAGAGGAGGCCAAGATCTGAACAGTGGATGGAAAAAGCAAGCAAAGATGATGAGGGAATAAGAGGTAGAGAAAAGGTGGAGCATGTCCATGGAGAATTTTGATAACAAGAATTGTAATGTTGAATTGGATTCAGAGATTGAAAGAGAGCCAATAAAGTTGATGATATAAACTAAGTCTGGCCATAATATTTCTAAATTTAGAGAACTGGGTTAAAGGAAGACAATTGAGAGAATGTGAGTTGTTAAGACGGAACTAATTAAAGCATGAAAAAGAATTTTAGCATAATTAGACTAACAGCAAGGACATGTTCTAACCACATTCCACAACCATTGATAGTAATAGGAAGAGCTGAAGAAAGAGAGGTGAGAGGAAAAAATGTTTGAGGTCAAGTGTGATACCATGATTTCTGGCCTGGCTGAAAAGTTTGAGGTCCTGCTAGGTAAAAAGTCCTCTCTGCTCCTTGCCAATGATCCTGCTATCACTCTTCTGAACTCTGACATAATTAAATTATTTAAAAATATTTAAATATGAATGTAATAGGAAGTTTGGGTGTGTTCTGGCAATGAGAAGAGACAAGGTATAACAGAGAGATATCAGCAAAAAGAATAAGGAGTACTTGTGGCACCTTAGAGACTAACAAATTTATTTGGGCATAAGCTTTCGTGGGCTAAAACCCACTTCATCGGATGCATTCCACTGCATGCATCCGATGAAGTAGGTTTTAGCCCATGAAAGCTTATGCCCAAATAAATTTTTTAGTCTCTAAGGTGCCACAAGTACTCCTTGGTCTTTTTGCTGATACAGACTAACACGGCTACCACTCTGAAACCTGCCACCAAGAGAGATATCAGGTAATCTGGTTAAGGGGCAGTACAATTGGGTGTCACAATAGAGATGAAATCTAATTCTCCTCATATTAATAGGTCTTTCCCCTCTTCAAATCAATGAAATGCAGCAGCAGAAGAATATGGTCTGTAACCTTTGAGACTGAAGCTGGTTCCAAAGAGAGGTCCAAATCCAGGAGAGGACTCTGTTATACCATTCAGCCACTAGGTGGCACTGTGCATCACATCTCTTATTTAAGCTAATCTAAACCAGACCTGGGAAAGTATTAAACGATTTTATGAAAGACATCTGGTGTCTGTCTTTGGGAAGGAACCTCTGTAGTTAGTACATATCTGACAGAGAAGCCTGACCTGCTAGTAGCTATATACAAGAAATACATGACATGGTGTCTGGAGTAAACTATGATTAGAAGATGGTGATATACGCTTCCATTCCATAGCAAATAAAATCAGAAAAACTATTTGGGGAAAAAAAGTATGCACTCTCTCAGTCACTTTTTGAGGCTAAACATCTCAGCAATTTCTCCCATCAAAATGACAAATGTTGGTAAACCACAAAATGGTGAATTTCCAAACCTTTTTTGGGGGGAAAAATCACCTGCCTAATGAATTTTTGCAAAATGTCTCACCCCAGAGTATCTGACTGAGGTACAACACCCTGAACATAAGAGAATTTATCATGATGGTGATATGGTGATCGAGTAAGGAGTCTCCCCTATCTTATGTAGCCCATGTAAGAGTAGAGAACAATCGGAGTCAGTGCTCTCTGGCAAGCACACAGACCATTCCCCAAACTGCTCTCTCCCTGGGCTCATGGCACCCCAAAGGAGGCAGGGAGGAATATAGAATAGGCAGAGCTATGGAGCCCCCCCACACACACACACCTGCCAGCTACACCTGTGAGAAATATGCTGTATCCTTGAAGCATAGCAGCTTGTGCACACCTCTGCATATTGGAGAGCTCCAGGAAACAAGCTGCTTGTCCCATTTTCTGAAAAGTGCTTTGTACACTTGTGGGTGCCATAAAAGAACTAATAATCAGTCTCTCCCCTGTTCAGACACATGCATACATTCACACCTTCTCATGTCCATCCATCCACTCCTCACAGAGACTTCTTTTATGGTACAACAGCAAATGGACAGGAGATGTCTCTTTGCAGACTGTGGAAGATAGTATTGCATCTTCTTACACTTAGGTCCCATTTAGGTTTTCCTCAGAACCACAAAAACATAATTAATGTTTCAGCCCTTAAGTAATAGCTTGGAGTTTTACAGAAGTTGATACTCACCTAGGAAAGATTCCTATTCACCATGGGCAAGTAGCTTTAATAATTATTCTTAATTCAAAATAAGCTCTGAGTTTGGCATAACTGCTACATTTATGTGGGATTTAGGTGATTACTTTAGAGTCTGCCTGACTTCACAATGAAGTAATGTTATACAAACTGATTTGTTCAGCCTAAGGAAAAAAAAACATTTAGTAGAAATAAGGTTTTCTTTTATATTTAATTAATGGTTTGTCATTAACTTGCTACAGCACTACTTTATCCAAGCAAAACAACATTCATATCAATATTTACTATCATTCTAATTTTCTACTTGTTTTCTTCATCAATGCTGCCACCTTCTGGCAGCCACACGAGATTCAGTTCAGCTTTCTCAATCTAATACAAGTAGGATTACATCACTCTGGATGGTCTCAAAATTGTACTATTATACTGTCGTAGGGCTCAGTCCTACAAATCCTTGCTCACTTCTATAGGCTCATCAACTTCAGTGGGACTGCTCACATGCAGGATCAGCTCCTAACATTGAAAACAGTTAATATCTATGACAGGTTTCAGAATAGCAGCCATGTTAGTCTGTAGCCGCAAAAAGAACAGGAGTACTTGTGGCACCCTAGAGACTAACAAATTTATTTGAGCATAAGTTTTCATAGGCTACAGCCTATGAAAGCTTATGCTCAAATAAATTTGTTATTTTCCATAGGCTACAGCCTATGAAATTTGTTAGTCTCTAGGGTGCCACAAGTACTCCTGTTCTTAATATCTATAGGAGACCAAAGCAACTAGATCTAGTGACGGCCATCTGTTTATCTTTCTTGGTTCTTAAATGGGCCCCACATCATCAACAGAACCTTTCAACGCTCTTTCTTCCTTCCTTCCTTGCTATAGGGGAAATGGCTTAGCTAATTGTGTGTGTGAGAGTGGCTATATTGTGTGAAGGATTTACTGAGGCAAGGCTAAACTGAAGAAAAGAGTTTTAACCTGTGGTCATTATTCTCTATTGTGAGAGTTAGTTACTTAGTCTAGATACAGCTCCTGTTGCCTGAGCCTTCCTGATTTGGCCAACTCTTTAATTGTTCCATCTATCGTGTGAGATCAAGGTTGTAGAAGGAGAAATTCTCTCAGGTGGTTAGAGCCAATCCCTTGAAGAGCTTAGACTATCAGGACAGGGACCTTGAACTAGACTCTGTTTAATGGGAGGCCTGCCAGTTTCAGATGCTCCCATGCTCTTCAACAAAAATGGCTTAATTCTGCATATTCACCGGCACAGTCCTCAGCACGAAACAAGCAACACTGACAATTTAATGTAGTTCCAGTAACATGGTTTGATCTGAACTTTATAAACTAGTGTGTGCAGTGTAGTCCCATTTGGGGGCAATTAAAATAATATGAAGTTCAAAAATTAAGAAATTGATCACACTGACTATAGACCATCATTAGCAAGAGCCCAACAGATAACCACAATAGTAGTAACTTCAAGTAGTCAGATCCCTCCCATTCTGCACATCAACGGACCTTTTCAACAGAATGAAAAGAGGTGGTTTTACCAGCACGTAAAGTTAACAAATAAGTTCTGATGGACCAAGTGATCCACCACAGAGACCCCTGTACAGCAGCCCCCCATCTTTTATGGAAAGAATACATTCCTACATGCGGACCAAGCACAGAGTTCAGGTGTAGCACTATGTACTACAGAGCAGGAGCACAGAGCAGACCAAGGGTTTTGGAACATTGGAGGAAATCCCAGCAACTCTTGATTTGACCCAGACTATTTACATAGGTATTTACATTCATCATCAATTATCCTGGCTCTCGCCATTGACCACTGTAAAATTGTGCAGGTAATGCCCAGCCAGTGTAAGTTATGTGGCCTAGGAGAATTTAGGATATTTTTATGGCTGTTAACATACTGTAACATTGACAATTCTATGGAATGGAAGAAAGGCGCTCTGGTGCACCTATAAATTGGATGGTATCTTATTAACACGCAATATACTCAATAGATCTGACAAGATGTGCCCATCCAAGAGTTGGGTCATAAAAATGGAACAAAATTGAAAGGATGTGTTCCCAAAAGGCTCACCAGTATATTAGGAATCACATTTTCCATTACTTGTGTACGTGGTTATAATGCACGACCATGTGATAGGATCATAACCTGTTCATCATTGCTACTGTGATTAATTTTTTAAATGATCCATTAGGGTAGTGCATTGAATTAGCTTCAGAGCACCTTGCAAAATCACAGTTGTTTAGCAATAGGGTGCAATATTCTGGTTACTTGCTCATCAAGGTCAAACATGCTGAGTACACTAGGACATCTGTCATACAGAAATTCACAAAGCGTTTAGCAAGCCAAAAATCTCACCGATAAGTCTTTGCTACCAGATATTCCAACTGGTTTGTGACACAACAAATCATCACAGTTGATTACAGCTGAATACTTGACTGATCAGTTCTTACAGGAAACTTTAACCAAGGGCCATGACGCAACATGTAGGGCATGTCACTTGTGCCAGCTGCCTCATTACATGCCCGAAATATATTAAACGTATAGTGTGGCAGCCCTCAATTTGGAGAGCCAATTCTCATCCTCAAAGGGTTGTTTTAAATATATGTAATTTTAGGATAGGTGACAGGGCCAAAATGGAAACTGACGGTATCCTCTAAACTATTTAAAGTTTATTTGTTTGGGGGATGGGGGTATTTAAATCTTTAGTAGTAAAAGGAAATAGCCTTGATAATGCAATGGGTGAAATCAACTGTAAAATACTTTCATTTGCTTTTTAAAATATTTCTTTGAAATGTACATTAATTTGTTTTGTCCTTTAAAACAACATTTTGGGAGCACACTGCATTTTCTTTGCTTCAAGGAAAATTGTTTTTCAAAAGATCCCTCTGAGAAACACAAAAAATTATACCAGATTGAGATAGCTTTGAGAGAGATGAACAAAAATTGATAGCCAGCAAGGAAGGTAAATCCTGCTACTGGAGGAAAAGGGGCTAAAGTCTGAGCCTGTGAGCCTTACTCATACAATTTATCCTTTTACTACTAATCACATGTGGAAAGAGGAAGGATCTGCAGAAGCAGGATTAAATGTAAAAAAAACCACACTTACGATAAAGGGAGATTGGAAAAAAACTGAAGAATGGGAAAATGAGCTTAGCAGAGATGGAAAGTAGACAGAATGAACTAGAAAATGGAGGGGCTAGTGATGAAAATAAAGATATAAATTTCACACTACACCCAAATTAAGTCAAATCTCAGGGCTAGATTACTGGACCCCTTACTCACTTTGGTGATCAGTTACTTCCATAAGTAAACCCATCAGAGTCTATGAGAGTGCTAGTGTAAATAAACTAAAGTTTTCATAACCTGGCTCTCTAAACAGATGAGCCCTTAGAACATGAAATACACAATCACAGGATCAAAATATTGTCAGTAAGTTGCACCTGTTACCAAAGAAGTTACTAGTGTCTTTTAATATTATACTCAGAGGGTAATCATGACCACTTCAACTCTTGAGAAGTTGGAGCGAACAATCTGTCCCATACATGGTATGATTCAGTGAGAGAAAGGAGGCAGAACGGGATCGGATGAGATTCTAGCACTCCTCTGGTTGTCCCATACAGGGCCGGCTCCAGGCACCAGGCAACCAAGCACATGCTTGGGGCGGCACCTGGTAAGGGGTGGCCAATCTTGGGGTGGCGGGGGGCAGCGCGGAGCAGCGCGGCATTCTGCGGGGGGGAGGGGCGCTCCGGCGGCGCAGCCCTCGGCGGGGGGCGGGGGGGGGGCTGGGGGGGGGTTCTGGCGGCGCGGGGTTTGGGGGGGGGGTGAGGGGGTGGGCTCGGCAGGGCAGCGCTTTTTTTTGCTGCTTGGGGCAGCAAAAAAGTTAGAGCCGGCCCTGGTCCCATACTTGCCAGTACAGACAGAATCAAAGAAGTGGGGAAAAATCTAAGAGTTTGTACTCTGTTTCCTTCTAATTCTTTCACCAAAAGGCCCACAGAATTTGGATCTGCAAATGGCCAGAGCCTCATGCACAGATGCCCTAGCGCTCTACACTGTCCCCCAGAGACCCCTTAGAAGAACATTTTGGGGATCTCCTTCCACTGCTGCATTCTGAATCTCCATCAGAAAGATTGCACAGCACGTAAGGGGAATCAGCACTACTTAACGTTGACTTGATAAAGCATTAACTTGTGTTGATTTACCATATGGACTGAAGGGGGTAATGGGAAGAATGTAGCTGAGCTCCCCAACTGCATCTATAAATACAAACCTCACAGAGCAGCTTCTACAAGACGTAGGACACAGAGATATCACTCCCTCTTCTGTGCTCCCTGGACAAGGATGTACCACTTCAGGCTCCCCTCGGCTCATGTAAATAGGGGAACATTTGTCTCTATGCTTGTAGCCCTTATGATTATTAAGAAAATCTTTCCAATATAGAACTGATGCAGTGCAGTCTGCCTGATCCTCCAGACAGGCTCAGCTAACTATAGCCTCATTCATTTCAGTGGGGTGTTGTGTTGTCATTTATTATGTAGCAGTAGTGCACTAGCTTGGTGCAAAGCACAGAAGAAACTCGCTCTCTGCCCCAATTAGCCTACAGAGTTAATCAAGAACACAAAACACAATTGGGAGTGGACTACATCCACCCCGATCGAATTGGCCCTGTCAATACTGGTTCTCCACTTGTGAGGTAACTCCCTTCTCTTCGTGTGTCAGTATATAATGCCTGCATCTGTAATTTTCACTCCATGCATCTGAAGCAGTGGGGTTTTTTACCCACAAAAACTTATGCCCAAATAAATCTGTTAGTCTTTAAGGTGCCACCAGACTCCTTGTTGTTTTTGTGGATACAGATTAACACAGCTACCCCCTAATATAAAACACAATGGAAGCAAAGGTGGAGACCAAAGCAAGACAACATGAGTGGCTAGGAAAGGGAGTAAGTAGATGGAATAAAAGATTTATTTTCTGGACAGAATTTTTGCAAACCACGTTCTCCCTGCCCCTTAAGGGATTGACTTTGATATTAGTTCACTTGTTCCCCTTTTCATAGAATCATGGACTATTAGAGTTGCAGAAATCTCTGCCTCTCTTTCTTTTCCCAACCTCTCCCTCTCACTTTGTTGGCACTTGCTGTATTTAAGTACACTCTTCCTCTCACCTCCCTGAGCTGGTTCCTCAGACACTGCTACTTGCACTGCCCCCAGCATTGCTGCTGCAACTGCTAGCAAAATCTCTGGGAGGAGGAAAAGCAGCACTTCCAGTTACCAAGGCAACAGCCATCCTTTGTTATACTGGGTTCTGACAAGGTGCAGCTTTGCTGCTGCTTCTACTCTTGTTCTATGGAGGAGTTCACTGAACAGCAGTTGCAGCTACCATAGGCAGCAATACAACAATCACTATTACTGGGCTAGGTGCTTTATAAATGAGTATTCAAATCCATCTCTAACCTCCTGATTTCTGAGCAAAGTTTACAGCAGGAGAGAAGAATAGGATGCTTAAAGAATTAAAGTGAATGAAGAAATGTTTTTAAATGGTTATTGGAATAACTATATGGTTGTGTGTAATGAACAAGGGTATCTAAAATAGGGTAAAAGCAAATCCCATGCTGTGCCATAGAAGCTGATCACCACAGGGGTCATGGAAGAATAATTTCCTCTTTAGCTCCAATACCGCATTGTTCAATTGACCATGCACGTGATCACTTGTACTGTGCAAAATTCCACACTTCCAGTTCATAAGGGTGGAGATGGGTATGGTTGTGTAGACCTCATTTCACTTCATGTGGGTTTTCATCCTCTAAGACAAAACCTCAGTCAAACCCACTGGAGTTTCTGATGCTTTGCACTAGAAACCATATAATTCAGCCCAGTTTCACTCATTTAACCCTCTGCAAAATTTTGGTGATTTATCCAAACCCAGGAGGCTCTTATAAGTCAAATCATAGAAGTTTGTTACCTTCCTCTGAAGCTTTAACTGTTGGTTATTTTATAATCAGACTGAAGCAATTAACAATCTAATCTGCTATTGCAAATCAGAAATTCTTATATAAATAAACCAGTGGACAGAGTGAGCTCTCTGCTGCCATCTATTGATGAACTGGAGGAAAAGACCTTATTTGTATAAACACACCTCTTTTGCCAAGGTGATCAATTTTGGGTTAAAATTCACTTATCTCTTGGCTGCAGGGGTAATGAAATGTTATCCTTCTTGGTAATCGATAAAGCTGAAATCACTGATAAGCTGGTCGATGGGGACAGCCTTAGACCTTGTTTGGAGACAGTGTTTATGGTGAAAGACAAGACACAGGCAGTGGTGGTAGCAGTGAGGTTCCCTGTTACCCAGGTAAATCACTACAGCTGGAATCACAGAGAACTGAGCTAAGTGGTAGAACCTCTGAACATAGCATTGTGCCTAAAAGGTTGCATGGTGAGAGAGAGAGCAACTTCAAAGGCACCCTCTCCCTATCAAGTCCTATAACTGTGATTACTAATAGTTGGGCTAAGTAGTCATGGTGCTGTAGGACATTAGACCAAGGACAGGGTAACAGTAGAGACAGCAGAGGAACCACTCACCCCCATCCAAGTGAACTTACCTGAATGTGCCCCTGGACTCTGGGACTTGCTGACCTCAGACAACACATGGCAACAGAGGGAAAGGAGGAGTGGAAGAAGGAAACCCACAGTTTGGAGACCACTGGTGTAAGGGATAAGACTTGAGTTTTTGCGCAGAATACTAGACCACTATGCCCTGCAATTTATAAAACACCTTTAAAATAATCTTCTCTGTGGCTTCCCTGCCATTCACATCACCCACTGCATTCAAAATGCAGCTGCTAAAATCTTTGCCTGCTGTTCTGACTACATTACTCTTAATCTCTCCACACACAGAGACTCTCTCTCTCTCTCTCCTACTTTACCAACACATCAAGTTCAAGCTTCTTGTTTTCATGTTCAAGGCCCTTGACATCTCTGCTCCTTCCTGGCTACTCAACTGATCTAGTATCTAATCACATCAGCTGCCCCTGCCCTCTGCTCAGCCAACACTGCCAGCTTTAAATGTCCACTTGTCCCACAAACGTGTCTGTGCTTTCTTCCATGCTGCCACTTATGCACAGAACCTGCCCCACACTAGTCTGACCTGTAAGACTGCCTCCCTCTCTTTCAATCCGCTCAAGAGCTATCATCAACCTGATTACTACTTGTAGGTCATCTGTGTTGTCTTTGGATCATAAGCTCTTTTAGCAAGGACTCTCTTACTATGTGTATGAGCAGCACCTAACAGAATGGGACTGTACTAGGCCTCAGTTTTCCTTCTGTGTAGAATACATTTCAATGTAGGTATATACGATACTTTAAAGAAAAAAAAGTGTCCATGTCCAATATGGAAACTCTGTGCTTATGTTCCTGAGAAGTCTGTAGTCCCTATGTCAAGCAAATCAACTCCATATACTTGACAATGTACTGAACCTTTCACTAAAAGAAATGTAGCCCAAAAAAATGGCCAACCAGGCATAAACACAGACAGATATATTTAAAGAACAGTGCACCGGATTCTCCCCACTCTCTCTTGCTCAAGGGACATGAAAGGTGATTACAAAACCAATCTGATTGCATTTTCTAAAGGTGGCACTTAGGACCCAAAAGAAGATATCCATGTTCCCAGGTTTGCCCATGTATTTTTTCCTGACTGCTTAAGCAATGTAAATACATTATCTCCATAGTTTAGGTAAAAAATGCACTTCAAAACTTCCATGCTTAAAGAATTGTTGGATAGATTATCAAGGAATGTATGTTCTATGGAAGTGTATACATGTACATACACAATTGTTTTCATAGTCTCTAGGTACTTCAAGGACAGTTCTAAAAATATAGCAATGTTTTTGCATGCTTAAATATGCGTTCAATCCCAATGGGTCACCTGATGACAGCAAAGACATCATTTAGCAGCTGTTTTCTGTAATCCCACAACACTCAAATTACCATTCAAAATTGCAAGAAATGTCCATTACCATACTGCTTGAAAAGAAGGGCCCTTAACACATTACACTGAATACAGACTCTATATAGTCTCAAGGACCATTAAGATTCTGAGGGGTCTATGGAAAAGATACCTGCAAACATCCTGGGGTTGCCTCTCTGGTTACGATGATACCAAAAGTCAGCTGTCCTGGAAGGTTCACAGAGAGACAGTCATTTCACAAAGTAAGCTGAGTCATTGCTCCCAGACCAAGAAGTTTTAGAAGCCGGCACCTCAGGTGAATAATATGTTGCACAATGGAAAGGGTTGCGATTTCTCTGAATTTTTAGCGCTAGGAGCTATCTGCATAACATCATCCCATACAAGAACAAATAAAAAAAGGTTATCAGATGCTGGAATTAGATCTTTGCCTGTAATGTTTTTCTGGGTTATGTGAAAGCAAAGAGCTGTTTCTAAAAGTGAAAAGTTGATCTCACTGAGAAAAAGATGTTTTATTGCTCCTATAAGACATTTTGTTTATACCATACAAAATTGAAAATATTTCAGAAGAATAGGGGAAAGCTAGTGGATTTTACCTGCTTTTTGCTTTCTCTGTTAATGAGATGTGACAAACAGTTTGCTAGAGTTCACAGCCTGAGAAGCATTTTTGACCTCACACTGACTATTCCACATTTCATGGTATGTTACTCATTTTAGTCCCCATTCTATTGTTGAAAATTATTTACATCAGAAATAAAGAATTGTGAAGCTGAAGGCACAGTGTTATTTACACTAAAGGAAGAAATGCCACAATGATTAAATACTTCACCTCTGAAGCATTTGGCAGTTGCTGTCTATTTGTCTGGAATGACCTCACTATGGTGACTTATGCTTTTGTGATTTCTAGGCTAATTTTCTATGCTTTATTTGAGGCTTTCCTGAAGACTCATTCCTAGGTCTACTATTGCAGGATGAGACAGCACAACTGCCTTTTCCTGTGAAAGTGGATGACACACACTCTGAATTTATTGGCTGCTTAGTGCATACACACTAAGGTTTACAGCCTTAAAACAAAATTCTTATTAATCTGATTCTCCATCAACACATTTTTCCAATTGAACCAACTTAAAGGTGGCATAAACCCATCAAAAGGCCACAATCAATAGATGTTTAAAGTGGCCCTCATTTTGCCAAAATCAGTCAACCAAGTAACTTGATGATGATCCTACATACTGCTCAACGGAAGGGAAGTTTGTTTGTTTACTTTGCACAACTTTCCCATGCACCAGTTTGCTTAGAAAAAATTAAAGAGGCCTGCAAGTGAAGTATATTATCAAGAGCCTCAGTCTGTTTCCTTTCTTTGGCAGAAACAGATGGAAATTTGATTTTCCTCACAATTTGTGAGAGCTCAGAATAACAAAATTGTTGCTATGGAAGTGGAAAGGTACAACAAAATACATAAAACGAACAAACAGTCTCATTGCTGAATTGTAGAAATATGGCTTCACATACAGGCTCACCACAAATAGCACCTTACAGTAAATCGCAGGATGATTCAAATGAGCTACATTATGGGCATAGGCTAGCCTAGCCCTAAAATTAAATTTGTGGTCTTTTGCTATTCCACTCCATTGTGCAACATAACACTGGTATGGCTTTGCATGACATATCACTCTGACCTGGTTTAAAACAGAGGCAACTGCTGTTAAGTGTTTTATTCATTACCAGCCAAGTTGTTTCACCATCATTTTAACTCCCCACATCCTTCCTTTCAGCTATGTATCTGTAAAACATTCAAGTCCTTCTCTGCTTTTTCCACTATCCATTCACAGAACAATTACAAACTGTGCTTCTTGTTTTTGGCACATCAATTGTTTTACTTAATTAAAAAGTGAAACCATATATGTACGGGGCCTTTCTTTGACAATTAATTCCACATGCAGCACCTAGTTAGATATCACAAATCACTCCAATCAGCTTGGATGCAGTGTTGTTGTAGCAGGGTTGGTCCCAGGATATTAGAGAGATAAGGTGAGTGATGTAATGATATCTATTGAACCGACTTCTCTTGGAGGGCGAGAGATGCTTTTGAGCTACATAGAGCTCTTCCTCTGAGGAGCTCGAAAGCTTCTCTCTCTCACTAACAGAAGTTGGTCCAACAAACAACATTACATCACTTACCTTGTCTCTCCAATCAGTTTATAATTTAACTGAATGCAGCTCCATACATACTTATTTAACAAATAGTGTCTCACTGAGGGAGTTTAATAATAGAAGTTCTAGCTTTAAATATTCTGACTGTGCATGCTTATGCAACTCTGCAAAACTCATAAAATCTCTTAAAGATCTGAGAGTTTGCAAATAAAATTTTCTTTCCAGTTCTCCCCATATATCCTTCGACTTTTTATTATGAACGATGAATTGCCTCAGCCATTCCTTTGGATTAAGTTTTGATATTAAGAGCACCACCAGCAGTCACTCTTTGCCAGACACCAGGCAACACCCCAGACTTGCTTCACCCTCCCAAACACATTGTACAGATATGCCTGGGGAATGTAATAGCTAGTAGTTCCAGTTCTGAATCCTGTGTTAATCACTTCCACACCAACTGTTTAGGTGTCCCTCACCTAAACAGTATGTGTGCAGGTTGATCTGTCCCTGTCTTCAGGTTACTGTCTCTTACTAATTTCCTTACTCGTATTCCTCAGTGTATCCTCATTACCTCCCCTCCTAATCACTCAGTACTAAAATTTCATCATGATCTTCTTATACATTGTCATCCTTCCTGCTGCTTCCTATTTTCTCTTTCCTCCCACATTCCATCTTCTACCCTTCCCTACTAGTATCCCATTGTCCCATCTCTGCTCCCACAAATTTTACCAGTCTGTGATGCCCTCCAGCATTGCTCCAGCTTCAGCCTCCAGTTATTCTCTAATGTTCACTCACACTATTTTATCCTTGCTGCTGGTGACTTCTCCCCTGAACCTTCTACCTCTTCTTATCCCTCCCATCTCTTTATAGTTATACACTGTTGCCCTTTACACTGATTGCCAACATGTCCTGGGCTAGTACAACAGCCAGAATTGTAGGGGTGCAGGCATACCCGAGTAATGCCCTTTTGTTCCAGCACCTATGCCAGCAGTCAGGACTGGAGATGGTGTAAAAGCCACCACAGTGGCTCTTCCTTCTACATAATGGAGATATTCAGGAGCCAGGTCTCTAAGGTGTATTTTGGGAGGCAGGGGCTCCCAGAATAAAATGCCATAGGACACGACATAGGAATCTAATGTTTCCTCCTAATCAATGTATCTTCTTTCTCCATTGTCATGAACACGTTTCCCAACTCCATTAGATTTCAACCTTCCCATCTTTGAGACCTCTGTTTCCTCCCCTCACATCCAGGTCCTTTCATTACATATCCAAAATGCACCTCTATCTACCAAGACATTAGTTCGTGCTTTCACAATCCCTTGTCTTGATTGTTGCAAATATTTTTCCTGGATATCCCTGCTTATATTACGCCCTTGCGTCTTCCTACACCTGCTCCAGATCATTGATTCCACTCCAAGCTCCCCCACTACCTCAAATTAAGGAGAGCTCAGAGTTAATCAATTATCCTTCTATAAAAAGGCATTTGTCACAACTAGATCAAACTGAGGCATACTTCATGTCAATAAATGAAACTAGAGACAAAACCCCAAACTTTTGTGTAACTATAAACAGTGACTGCAGCACCTTCTAAACTTTATGTAACTACTATCTGTACTTCAGAACACATCAAGTCAGTCACTTAATTAAATACAACTGAAAAACTACAGTGACTTTTTTAAATTCACCAAGAATCACTTAAATTGCTTTGAAATTCACCAAGAATCACTTCGGAGAATAAATGGGAGTGCATTATATATTGTAACAGGTCAAAGCAAAAACTAACAAGATCTTTGAATGTCTCGAATAGTCCATTTTCAGGAAAGTCAGGAGTCTCCCTGACTTGTTACCTAGCAGAATTACTATACAGTCAGCGCTCATGAACAGATTGTGAGATCTGCAATTTCCTAAGCAAATTTTTGTATTGCAATCTCCCCTGATTTTTTTCCTGTTGTCAGCTGCTCACTTCTCATACCAGCTGCTCCTCCCACCTGTTCTCTTACATATAACTTAATATCTCCATCTGATATAAACTAGAGCAGACTGAAGCAGTGTAAACTCTCCGTGTAAGATGATGGCATAGAGTGACTCTGGGGGAGCAGAATGTCTGGCAGCAGTACAACCAGTACAAGATTTCAATCAAGAGAAATGCAATAAAGAAGAACTGGGATAAATCTGAAAAGATATGACGTTATATGGAGATTGCTTCTACAAGGTGCTGAAGACTGTCAAATCCCATTGACTTGGTTGACCAGATGCGGATCCTCAAGGGATCTCTCAGGATCAGGTCCAATATGATAGTCACCTTCCTAAGTCTATTTTCTGGAAAGACATCTCCGGGGTAAGAATCATTTTCAGTAAAATAAATAAATAAACAAACAAACCTCTCCCCCACCACACACAGAACTTACTCCAAAGTCTTGTGATTTGTTTTTCCTTTGTCAGAATTTTATATTGTTTATTGGTTTTCACGCAGTCATATGAACTATTTGTCTAGTAAGAAAGACAAGTCAATGCCTCAATCAAACGTAAGTTAGTATTGCCATTATAAAGCATAAAATCTTCAAAAATGAAGAAATAAGTGCACAGTATTTTCAAAGTTATCTTTGCGTGATTTATTAGTTAAGTGAGAAGAGAAATATTCATGATTCTCCCAATTTGGTGGTGAATTTTCCCTCTTTCCCCCCCCCCCCCAAAAGCAGGAAGCATGGAATGTACCACCAATGAATTTATTACTTTTAGATTTTGCATAGATTGATTTTACATTTAATTATGTATAAGTTTTGCGTAGAATTTGGTGAAGATTCTAAATCTTGTACAAAAACTGGGGGGGCATTGTTTAATTGTGCATTATCAATCTAGCCAAATCCTGCTAAACTTATTTATGCAAGTAATCCCACTGCTTTCACTGGAAGTAAATAAGCAGGATTTGGCTGTGCCTCTATTGCGTGAAGAATCCATCTAAGGGTACATCTACACAGCAGCTAGGAGATGTGATTCCCAGCTCAGGTAGACATACATATGCTAGCTCATCTTGAGCTAATGGGCTAAAAACAGTGGTGTAACCACACCAGGTGGCCACCCGAGCACAATCTAGCCTAACCCCCAGGATGCTACTCAAATCACCTGAACCACCACCTGTGCTTCTTGCAGCCACACTGCTATTTTTAGCATGCTAGCTCAAGGAGAGCTAGCACGTGGATCTTGCCTGGTGCTGGACACTATCCTCTCATTGACTTCTGTGGGAGCCAACGGTGTTCAGCACCTCCCAGCTCCAACTGTAAAGATGAGCTCAGCTGAATATTGGCGGCGGCGGTGGGCAGGGGAGTTTAGTACTAGTGGTTTGCAAACTACCTAAGTTAAGCGTTGGGCTCTAAAAACAGAGGCAGGAAATGTATGCAAAGGCAGGATAAATAGAGCTCATTTTAGGATAGTGGAAGCATAGAAGCAGAGGTACAGTCAAGATGAACAGAAGGTGTTTTTTTGGTGATATTAGCATACATTTAAGTTAGAAAGTAAAACATACACTGTAAGGCAGAGTAGGGAGCATCTCAAGTAAAAACAAACTCATTTCCCCGACAGTTGTGATGGCACACAAAGCAGCACACTTACTTTACAAGTAAAGAAAAACTATTAACACTGTATATGGGATTAAACACATGCCAGCTCATTTCAGGCCTTTTCCTGTTCCTATTAAAGTCAGTGATGAGATTCCCATTTACTTCAGCTGGGAGCAGGCTTGTGCTCTATGTTTAACATACATCTCAAAATCAAATTATGAATTTAAAAAAATTACCTCTCCATAAAAATTAAATCTTATATTAAAACAAACATTAGGCAGGACTAAGGCATTTAGACATTCTAGCCAACATTCTCCAGACTTTTATGTTTTACACCCACTTTCATAAGGTGGAAATGGCTGCATTAGGTGCAAGAAAGGCCCCAAAACATTGACCTTCTACAAACTTTGGTTTGGTTTGGATATTTTTTGAGTGGAGGGTGGGAAACCTCCCACTGTCTGGGTTTTTTTATTATTTAAACTAGACTGCAACTTTATAAACATCACCCCATGAACAAGAATTTGTTTGCAGCAGGAGGATACTGACATTATTTTATCCCTACATTTTGTAGCGAGAGCAATTTAATTTCAGAAAAATCCTGTTTATTTTTTGACTCAGTACACAGCGCTGTGTTTTAGCATTGTTACACCAGATGGCAGACATGAGCTCTATTTAAAGTAACAAAGCCAGAGAGAATTTTAGTTTTTGCAACTGAGACAAAATGTATTCCTAAAATCCCAGCACTTCATTTAAGATAACCTGAAAAGATAAATTACAAATTCCAGACAGTTTCACCATACAACATGCACTGAGTGGTCCCAAAAGCATCCACGACTTTACCCTGTTACAACATGGTTTTATCTATAGCACTAATTTGAAAGATCAGTGATTTCACCATGGCAGTGATGTCACAGCTACTATATCATACCAATGGAGCAAGTCTACAGGGGCCTACTAAATGTAATTTCTTAAATATATAGCTTGGTTTTGGAGAATATTTTTACTGTTTTATACTCATCAAGTCCCCAGTCCTTTCAAACACCTGTGCACATGCTTAACTTTACTACCCTGAGTAATCCTGCACGTGGATACAGGTTAGCAGGATCAGAACTTAAGGTCTCTCATGCAATAACTTTGAATAAGTATGCATTTAAAAAAAAAAAAAAGCAAACGGCACTTGCCACATCCAAGCTCTAGTGAGATTTCATGATGATTAGTATCGGCACCACAGTAGATGAACATGAAACACACAGAGTAGAAACTGGCCAGCCAAAAGGGAGAAAGAGGTCCTAAGACTTAAAAGAGGAACAAAATCAGTTTAAAAGTAATATGGTTTTAGTTGCTGCAATTTTGTGATTTACTTTTGGATAGGGTGACCAGACGTCCCGATAAAATCAGGACCGTCCCAATATTCAGTCGTTTGTCCCACGTCCTGACGGATGTATGGTTGGGATGCCATTTGTCCCGATATTCTGGCTTATATATTTGCTTCGGCGGTGCTCCGGACCGGCCCCCACCCATGTATCCCGATATTTTGTTCATGTAATCTGGTCACCCTACTTTTGGAGGCAAGCTTTTTTAAAAGTGTCTTTTTTTTGGCAATACAGTCCTACACACAAGCAAGGCAGTCATGCTGGACTGGAACTCGGTGCTAGACATATTTTAGCCCACTTTTTTTTGGAACCATGGTATCATCTTCTGAAATTGACACCTGACTTAGATCATTATGAAATTATTTCATGTATCTAACAGCAAAAACAGATGTTTAAGACTCTCTTTGCTGTCAGCTTGGTGGGAAAAATATGGGACAAGATATAGTTTAAAGCCTATTAACAGAGAATCTCACACTGCTCCTAATGACCAACACTGAGAAGGGAAAGGGGGGGGAGGGGAGGAACAAATCAGATATTTACCAGAATTATTTCAAATGTGGATGAACATGGTGCAACTATGCCCCAAGTAGCTGGCCTTTTGGGGGCATTTGGCCCAGCTTCATCTGTGGCTGGTCAGCTGCCTTCCAGCTGAGAGGTTGGGGTTAGGTGATGGTTTGAAGATCACCTGGTCCTTATAAGAGTCAGCAAGTGCTCAGATGCTTGAGATAGCACCTCAGGTGAACAAATCCAATCTGTATGCAATTCACAGAGTTGTGGTTTTTTTAGAACATTCAGGAAAGCTTAAAAAAAACAGTAGGTGCCAACTGACTTGGAAAAACAAAATTGGAGCAAGCTAAAAAAAAGCTTAAGTGCACTTAACAGAACAAACAGAAACATTTTCAAAATATGCCTTCCACATGCTTCTCTTTAAAAATGTATGTATTTCAAGTATATGTAAGTGAAACCCCAAAGACAGATGCACAGGTTTCAATATATGCATGCACATTCAACAAGAGGATGAAAAATCCCATGGGCAGATGGGGTAGAATTTATGTATAGAGCACACCAGTTCACTAAGGGCAGATACTTTAGTGTATGTTCTTATAAAGAATTAATGTTTCACTCACATTCAGTACAGCTGACCTGCTCCACTTGTAATGGACCTAGATAGCAATGTAACCCTTCTGCTAGGTGAAGCCAGCAGCAACTAGGGCCAGGTTCGATATCTAGGGTTTCCTTTCCATTGATAGAACACAGAACTGTCTCGAGCCCCCACCCAGTAATCTGGGAAAATTACACCCCACCCCTGGGCACCTCTGAGAGGCAATGCTTCCCCACACGCAAGCACAGAGTCCGAGTGTAGAAAATAAACTTTTAATAAAAGGAAGTAAGTAACTCAGAGTTAATTTGGGAAAACACCACAAACAGGGTTCATAAACATAAACCATGAGTAAAAGACTCACCCCCAAGTAGATTGGGCAGTGCCCTTTTCCCCTCAGCAACCCAAAAGTCCCTTTCACATGCCTGACCCTTCTCTGCACCCTATTCACAGTTGCTGTCCTTGGTCAGTGCAGACCCAGAGTTCAGAGGTGCATCTGCAGAGTTCACCTCCCACTGTGGGTTGGGGGATAAAGAGGCATCTTAACCATGCCATGCGCCTTTGCCGGCTGCCTTGAGAGCTGTCAATCACTTTCTGCCTCTCTGCTGTAACCTCTACACATCAGTCTCAGTGATTTTCAGCTCTTTTGCAGGCTGGTCAGAAACACTGCCCCATCTCAAGAGATTTCAGCTCTTAGCAGGCAGGGCAGAAACACAGACCTACATTGACCTGGTATTGCAGTGCCTCCAGGACCGGTGCCAAGAAGGGGAAAATCAAAAACTGGTTTCAACTCTGATTGAGCAATTATAATAACAAAAGAGGCTCCTAATGAAGCCTATTTAGCTTATTCTTTGAAAAGTGGGGAAGAATAGATTAAGCCAGTCCAGAGAAGACCCCAGGGGGCAAAGAGGGGAGGGTTGTACAGCCTTCTGACCAGCAGGGCCGGCTCCAGGCACCAGCTCAGCAAGCAGGTGCGGCCAACGGAGAAGGGCGGCACGTCTGGCTCTTCGGCGGCAATTCACCCTCTCGGAGTGAAGGACCTGCCGCCGAAGAATGAAGCTGCGGCGGTAGAGCCACCACCAAAGTGCCGCAGATCGCGGCTTATATATATATATATATCTGGAGCCAGCCCTGCTGACCAGGACTCCTATCCCCACCTCTCTTACTTTCACAAGGCTCTGACATTCGAGCCCCTGCTTAACGACATTCTTTCAACTGAGGGTGCTGGTCCCCCCCCTCATTTGGGACAGGTTAAGTACAGTCCTGCTTTCCTGTATTCCTACAATAAATTACAACATTGGTAACCATATTTCATTACCCATGCATTCAGTACTAAGGTCATTTGTACCCAACAGCGGCCAAAGTTGATCCTTTGACACAGCTGTAAATGATGAATATGTAAACAGAGCAAGAGCAAACTGTATTTACATAAATACACCCATAGTCTCTTCCCCTCCCAGCTAGCAGTCAGGGAAGCATTCATTCAGACCCTGCTTACAGCTATTTGTGATTTGAAGTGACTAATCCAGTGCCCCATGCTCTGCAGCAACAATAATGTTTAGGTTGTTCTAGGAGTCCTCTTAGAACGTGACTGATATCAGGTTTAAACATGAAACCGTACCTTGAAATGTAGATTCATTCCGATCCTCCTGAACTTTGTCAATTACCTAGTGGAAATAGCACAGGATTTTGTTTTCCCTTGGTCTAAAATACATGTAACCTAGAACACTTGTTGTTAGATACACTATACAGATTATCGCCTCAGAAAAGGACATTGAAAGCTTGGCTGCAGTCTGTCCCTTGACATCAAGTCTTGTGCAAATATGGAAGGAGGGCCAGCTACAAGGTAAAAGTGATGCTGGCCTTCTATCTACAAATACTGGCCAAAAGCAGCGCCATGTTTGCCCTGTCATATTCTGTCCCTACCTCTCCACCCACCACATACTGGGGGAAGGAAGGACACTGCAATTCCTTCAAATTGTTCCATGGGGTAGAATTTGGCCCCCTTCCCCTATGTAACTGGCAGGATGATCAGTCCCCCAAACCACCAAGTCCCCTAAATTAGAATTTTAAGGGGAATCCAGTTAAAATCCTCTTGCTAGAAGGGCTAAAGTGAGCTACTTTCATAGCTAGTCAAGAAGAATTAATCATTCACTGCTGAGCTCACCTTCCTCCTAGATGCACATCCTTGCCAGCTTTTGGGGTATGAACCCCATCTGAGGTGCAGACACCCAGTTGGCTCTTTTACTTAGTTATTTTTAAATAAAGCATCTTTAGCAGGTGTATGCTGGGGGTTACCTACTGAAGAGAAAGAACCCTTATCAGAAAAATGTAGATGTCAGTATTGCACTTTTTGTTGTATATATATTATATGTCAGTGATTTAGCGTACACCAGATAGACAGAAATTTAATTAAACATTATAGCCAAGTATAGCCCTTTTTGCTGTAGCTAAAGCTCTGGCAGGAACGAAAGGAATTTTTTTTCTTATTTGTAGTGTGTAGGGTTCAGATTCCGGCCACAGTGAAAAACACAACACAGAGCTCTCAGGCAAAAGTAATCCTCTTTATTTCACAACAGATGACTAGCTATTTGCTTGACTAAAAATACCAGAGTTTTCCTTGGGTAATCCACTAGCCTGTCTGGTCTACTTATTTCCCCACAACTCTAGGTCACTTGGATTAAAGATAGAAACTGAACCCTGCTTGGAATTCTGTGCTCTAAGATCACATTGTTAAAAAAAAAAAAAAAAAGAGTGGGGCCTCTAGAATATTCCAATTCATTTATTGTGTTTATCTTTCATTTGCTCACATGTTTAAAGTTATGCTTTTACAGCCCATACTGTAAACTTGCTTCAGATGGTATTTTTACTCTCACTTTCCTCACTTCTGAGCAAGTGTTGACATATTTCAGTGCTCTCTTCCAGAATAATTAGGCTTGCTCTGGCACAAACCTGGGGGACACCACGATGGCAGAATGTGCAATGTGGAGATTGTGAGAAACTGGCCACAGCCTCCCAACACTGAATGTTCTGTAGGGAACCAGTGCTACCCAAGGAGACATGGAAAGGGCAACCAGGTAGGTGCACTGATTCATCACATCACTTTAGCACAGAGGTGGGCAAACTACGGCCCCGGAGGCCACATCCAGCCCACGGGACTCTCCTGCCGGCCCCTGAGCTCCTGGCCCAGGAGGCTAGCTCCCGGCCCCTCCCCTGCTGTTCACCCTCAGCTTGCCCCACCGCCGGCACAATGCTCTGGGCGGCAGGGCTGAGAGCTCCTGGGGCAGTGCCGCTGCACAGCCTGGCATGACCCGGTGCTCTGTGCTGTGCGGTGGTGTGACTGTAGCGCCACCAGTGCTCCAGAAAGTGTGGTAAGGGGGCAGGGAGCAGGGGGATGGGATAGAGGGCAGGGGAGTTTGGGATGGTGGTCAGGGGATGGGGGTGTGGATAGGGGTCAGGGCGGTCAGAGGGCAGGGAACGAATGGGGGCAGGGGTCCGGGAGGGCAGTCAGGAAGGAGAGGGGGGTTGGCTGGGGTGGCGGGGGGAAGTCAGGGGTGGGAGTTCGGGGGGCAGTCAGGGGACAGGGAGCGGGGCAGGTGGATCAGGCAGGGGTCCCCAGGGGCCGTCAGGGAATGGGGAGGTTGGATGGGACAGGAGTCCCGGGGGTGGGCCATTAGGGGGCGAGAAGCGGGGTGAGGGGTGGATGGGGGAGAGACCCAGGCCATGCACCCCTCCCCTAACCGGCCCTCCATACAATTTCCAAAACCCGATGCAGCCCTCAGGCCAAAAAGTTTGCCCGCCCCTGCTTTAGCAACTTCTCTCAGCAGAGCTCCTTTGGATCCCCAACTGTAGTTAAAACTGTCGCCTAAGGTTGCCATATTTAAAAAATAAAAAAAGAGGACACTCCACGGGGCCCTGGCCCCGCCCCTTTCCCACCCCCGGCCCCGCCCTAACTCCACCCCCTCCCCTGAGCGCCTCGCATTCGCCCTCCTCCCTCCCAACCATGCAAAAAGGGCTGCCCGAGTGCTACCGGCTTCATGGTTTGCCGGGCAGCCCCCAGACCCTGCGCCCCCAGCCGGTGCTTCCCCAGTGCAGCTGGAGCCCGGGAGGGGAAGCGCCCAGCTGGGGGCGCAGGGTCTGGGGGCTGCCCGGCAAACCGTGAAGCTGGTAGCGCTCGGGCT